>NW_026779473.1:0-99111 GCF_030144855.1 Hypanus sabinus
GAAAGGATTTACAATTACCTCAGTGGTAGGAAGCAGAGGATAATACTTGAAAGTTGTTTCTCAGAGAGGAGGCTTGAATTTGATGATGTGTCGCAGGGGTTAGTTCTGGGACTTTTGTGCTTTGAACTTTATATGAATGATTTGGATGTGAATACATGAGGCAAAATTAGTTGGCAAATGATACTAAAGTTGGTGGTGTTGTAGTTTGTGTAACTGACAATGAACAATTACGAGAAGATCATCTATCAATGTGGGGTGAGCGTTGGCAAATGTCCTTCAATCAGATAAATGTGAAGCAATGCACATTGTGAAACCAGACTGGTGTAGGATTTATAGAGAGAAGGCTGGATCCCTGGGGTGTGCTATCGATCAGAGGCGCCGAGGAGCGCAAGTACATCGCTTAGAGAAAGCAGCGACGCAGATGGAATTAATCATGAAAAACTACATCATTCAGGGAACTGAGTGGGTATGGGCATTAGGAAATACACACAAAATGCTGAAGGGCCGCAGCAGGCCAGGGAACATCTATGAAAAATAGTGCAGTCGATGTTTCAGGTGAGACGCTTCGTCAGCACGGCAGAGGAAGATAGAATCTGTGGCGCGTGGCCAAGTGACTAAGACTTTGATCTGAACGTCGTTAGATCGAGCCTCAGTCTAGGGACTGAGCAGGGCACATAAACACACTCTGTCCCTGCACGTTCATAGCCCGGTAGCGGCGGTTGGTGCACTATGAACAAGACAGGACAAAAGCTGAGATGCCTGCAGTCCTGATGAAGGATCTCGGCCCGAAATGTCAACTTTACACTTTTCAATGGATGATCCCTAGTGTGCTGAGTTTCTCCAGCAGATTGTGGCGTTGTTTGATTTCCTGCAACCGCAGATTTCCATTTGTTTGTGATAGGAATTAGGAAGTTTTGTTGTTTTTACGCAACACGTGTGTGACGCGACGCTTTGAATATTCTGAAATAAGTAGATCATTCTTTTGTAGGAAGGACTGTATGAAATTATAAAAGGGTGCAGCAACGATTTACCAAGATGCTTCTGAACTTGGTGGGCCTGATTTAAAAGAGTGTTGCAAATTCCAAAGTTTGTAGATAATTGAGGGATGATCTGATAAGATTATATCAGATCATGAGTGGCATGGATAAGCGGCATGCATAGTTGTTTCTCCAGGAAGGAGGTGATTAAAAAGAACACAGATGAGAGATAATTAAAGGTTCACGAGACGAGAAAATGAATTGAACTGCCTCTACGTATAATGAATGAAGAAGAATGTATCATGGAGAGGGTGATGTATCAGTACATATATAGTCCCACCGGGTATTGGAAAAGCTGGTGGGTAAAGTGTCAGTGGACGAGAACTTTGGGACCTGTCAGCACAGACGTCAAGATATTTTAACTCAGTTCTGGGACAGAGAGATGGATAGTCTGGAAATAAATGCGCATTTAATTATCCTATACAGGATCTGACAAGTGTGGATGGAGGGAAGGTACAGTGTCTTGAAAATGTACTCACTTATTTCTTATATTCCACAGAATAACCCAAAACAGGGGAAATGTGAAACATTAGAACTAAAACTCAAAAAATGATAAGTGATAGATCAGAATTATTCATTGATCCTTGCAACTATTACAGCCAGTAGAATTTTTGGATAAGTTTCTATTAACTTTACACAACTGAATGAAGCAAGACTTGCCCCATTTCACCTTTCAGAATTGCTCAAACTGCACCAGGTTATTTGGCAGCGTCAGTGGACAGCAATTCTGAGGTCTTTAGAGATTTGATTGGCTTGTTCGGAACTTTTACTGGGCTATTGAAGGACAGAGTAACTCACTTATAAATTCATGTCTTTTTGTCTCCCGCCCTCCTTAAAGACCAGAAACACATTTCCCATCTTCTATTCTGCTAGAACAATTTCAGAATTTGGTTATTTTTGAATGGTCGTTACTAATGACTTTAGCATGTCCTCAGCTCTCTTTCCGAATGCTAGGGTGAGTCCATATAGCCCGGGTGACTTATCTACCGTCAACCATTTTAGCATCCCAAGCATCTTTTCATTAGTAAGAGCAATTGCTCTGACGCCTGCCCTCTGACTCTTTGAAGTTTTAAGCAGACTGTTGGTGTCTTTCAGAGTCAATGTCAACGCATAATATTCAATTCATCCGACAGTTTTTGAAGTGCATTACACCCACACCGGGGTCATTTTACAGTGTGCCTATATCCATATTTGTCTCTCTTAAACTGTATATTGGATAGAGACTTTTAGTCTATTATTTCATGTACGTAAGTAGTGCTCCTTACTGCGTGTTATTCCTGTTGCATTCCACATTAAAATGACTGAGAGCATATCGAGGTGGCATGGCCCAGGACTGAGAACGAGAAGGTATCTGAGATTTGGATGCTTTAAGTGCCGTGCCAGATTAAAAATGTGGTGTCATGGATGCCTGGAGTTTCCCGTTGAAGGGGAAGGAGGGGGTATCGTCACGTCCCGATAGTCAATTTCCTATTGTTCTCCTAATTTCCTTTGATTGTACCACGGTTCCGACCGTTAATTTCCCATTAGCTTCTAATTCTCTTTGTTGAAAGAGAACGCACCTGATTTCCATCCAGACCTGAAGCATAAGGATCCCGGCCTGACAACCACTTGGTTACCGCTAGATCCTTGGTTTTGCGTGTGTTCTGATTCACGTTTCCCGGCTGCTCAGGACCATGTGCTGTAAAGTTTGCTCCAGTTTCAAGGTTTATCTATGAAACTCCGTCTGTCTGTGTCAAGGCTCCGTGTCAAGATCCCTCCTGTTTGTTGTTTAACGTTCACGTCCGCATAAGCATCCTAACTCAATCTCCGTGTCTGTGTTCGCTTCATTCGCTCATTGCAACACATGGGTTTATAGGATTAGGAAGACAGAGTCTGCTTTTGGATAAAATTAAGAAACTACAATAATAAACAGAGGCTGGTCGGAGTTATATACACATCTCTCAGTCGTAACGAGGATATGGCGTATAGATTGCAGCAGGGGAGAGATAGGGAATGTTAAAAGGCCAAAGTTATGGTAGCCATAAAAGTTTCAATGGTCAGGACGTTTGGGAAAATTATGTTGGTGTTGGATCCCAAAGGATGGAATTTGTAGGGTTTCTGCACGACGACATTTAGAGCAGCTTGTGATTGAGCACGCTACAGTAAGTGCAAGCTGTATTTGTTGATGTATAATCAGTCTGTGATTAGAATTCACGCTAGGGTTTGGGAGATAGAAGGTGCAATCATATGAGTATGACAGTGCAGTACCACATAGGCATGAGAGTGCAACTGGCCAAAGTTGATTAAAATGGGCATTAGCACGGACGATGACAGAGCAGCAATGCCTAGTGTCTCTGGGAATAAATCACAAGGCACAAGATAGATAAATGCCAAAGATGAAGATAGATAAATGCCAAAGGTGAAGAATTAGTGTAAATGGAGGATGAAGCTGAAAACCAACATAACTTATTCAATAACTGAATAATTTGTAGGAAATTAAAGGATTAAAAATAAGAACTAAAAGAGCAATAAGAAAAGATGAAATAAAAAGTTACAATAGCTAATGATATAAAAGACAATATCGAAAGCGTTTTTGGGTGTCCGGTGACTAAAATAAAAACAACGGTAGAATAGGATTCTGAAAAGTTAGTAATTAAGAAAGTCCGACAAATTTATTAAGCATTTTGTGTTGATCGTCATTGCAAAATGCACCATCGCTCTGCCAGAATTTTGATGTCGAGAGCACAAGTCAGAGCAGTTGCCAATACTGGGAAGAAGGTGGTTGGTAGCCGACAGGTCAGGAAGTGTCTGAAATGATTGTGGAGGCATTAGTATTCGATAATTTTCAATAGTCATGAGCTTCTTGAATGCTATCAGGGAAACGTACATTTGCAAATGCCACTCCGCACTTTAAGAAGGGAGTGAGGCAAAAGACGGGAAATTATAGGCAACAGGAAACACATGGAGAACAAAGGCCAATTCATTTCACTCACGCAGGTATCACGTGTTCAAAGCCACAGGTGTAAATTCATCCACCTACAAAAGTCAGAGGACTTCCTGGAATCGGGCGGTGAAGTGGGACAGGGAGAAAGAGAGAGAGAGAGGATGATAAACAGAAGGGGGTAGCGGTTTGCGAGGGAGGGCCAAAGAGATGCCCGGCTCTTTGTGAGGGTGAAAATTCAGTTTGTCTGCAAAACATTCCAAGTTATTTACACTTGCTTCTGTGGCTGTTACAACTCTAATACTGACATCCGTCTGGTTAATTCTGCCCTGTTCTATTTGCCACCAAATGCGAACAGACTGAGAACAGAGAGGTTTTCTCATTATCGAACAGGTAACATCTGATGAAAGGTCACAGGCTGGAAAAAAAAGGTATTGCTGGAATGTTACGTGTTGTGGGAGGGACGGGAAAAACGAGAAAGTGGAGGACTGTAGAGCTGCGAGCGGAGGAGAAAGAGTCACAGAGTCCTACAACACAAAAAGGCCGTGCGGGATTTGAATTTGCAAGTGGATTGGGAACCTCAGGCTGCTACTGGATCCGTAAAGAAGGAAATATTAGAATGCCTATGAGATGGCTTCTTACAGCAGCTTGTGGTTGCATCAGTGATGATAATATGAACTGATTATGCATCTGTGTCTTTTTTTCACTACGGACGACAATATGTCGGAAATGCAACCCAGTAGGAGGGCAGAGTCGGTGTCGGTGTCTCAAATATATATGTATAATTTTGCCGATTAATGTCGTCCATTAATTTGCCATATAGCCAGATAACCATATAACAATTACAGCACGGAAACTGGCCATCTCGGCCCTTCTAGTCCATGCCGAACGCTTACTCTCACCTAGCCCCACCGACATGTACTCAGCCCATAACCATCAATTCCTTTCCTGTGCACATACCTATCCAATTTTACTTTAACTAAGAATATCGAAACTAGATCTACAACTTCTGCTGGAAGCTCGTTCCACACTGCTCCCATTCTCAGAGTAAAGAAATTCCCCCTCGTGTTACTCCTAAACTTTTGCTCCCAAACTCTCAACTTATGTCTTCTTGTTTGAATCTCCCCTCCCCTCAATGGAAAAAAAAGCCTATCCACGTCAACTCTATCTAACCCTCTAATAATTATAAAGACCTCTATCAAGTCCCCCCTCAACCTTCTGCGATCCAAAGAATAAAGACCTAACTTGTTCAGCCTTTCTCTGAAACCCGATTTCCACTACTATTGTTGACAGAAGTTCAGATGGTGATGAGGAGATGTACAGGAGTGAGATAGATCAGCTTGAAGTGTGCAGTCAAAATAAAAAGTTTGTAATTAACGTCAGTAAGTCCAAGGCATTGACTGTAGACTTCAGGAAGGAGAGGTCCGGAGAATTCATACCAGTCTCCGTTAAGGGATCAGCAGAGGAAACAATGAGCTGTTTCAAGTACCTGGGTGTCAACATCGGTGAAGACCTACGCTGGACCCATCATTAATTCCGGAGAAGGCAGGCAGTTGCTATAATTCATTCGGAGTCCGAGGAGTCTGGATATGCCACGAAGGACTTTGGCAAATTTCGGATAGGTGTACCGCAGGGACCATTCTAACTGGTTGCATCACTCTCTGCTATTGTGTGAAGGTGCCACTGCTCAGGATCACAAAAAGCCACGGAAAGTGGCAGACTCATCCAGCTTCCAGCCTCCTCAACAGCAACGACATCTCAAATAGGCGATGTTTAGGAAGCATTAAATACACTTTGCAAAGAGCATGCCCGCTTCTCATTGCAACCGTCAGGAGGATGTACAGGAGCTTGAAGCCACGCACTCATTGTCTCAGCAACAGCTTCTTCCTCACCGCCCACCACCGTCAGGCATTACTGAATTATAAAGGATTTGTATTGATCTGTCAACAGTTATTGTAAACCGGAATGGTCCTGGAGGTCTGAAAATTGTAAACATCGCTCCACTCTTTAAGAAGGGAGAGTGGCAGAACACAGGCAGGTAGCATGACGTCAGCTGTAGGTAAGACATTGGAATTTATTATTAACAATGAAGTTTTGGGGAGCTCGAAGACACATGATAAAATAGACCGTAGTCCGCATGGTTTCCATGAGGGGAAATCATTCTTGATGAAATTGATAGAATTATTTGCGGAAATAACAGGCAGGAAAGTAGTCAGTAAATGTTAATTGCAAGGACTTTTCGTAAGTCTTCTAAATGATTTCGCAGATGACGCTAGAAACGGAACAACCGTGATAGGGGATTGGCTGATTGGAAAGAAACAATGAGTAGGTACCATGTGGACATTACTGGTTAGCTACCGTTGCCTAGTGTTGTTCGTTCAGCAGTTGCTGTTGGTTGGGGCCAATTCTATTCACATTAAATTCTGTCAATGATTTGCATGGCAAAATTGACAGTTTTGTGCCATGTGTGTGAATGATAAGTGGCGGTGTTGGTAGTTGTGGGAAAGTTATATATCTGTTAAAAACTTAGAAATATTAGGAGTATGGGCATTTGGTTTCCCCCATCTTTTTTTTTCTCTATGCATGGAAGATCCTCAGGAGGGCCAGTTTTCTTAATTGCTATCCTTTCGTTCTTCATACAGCTACAGAATTCTGTGGGATTATATTTCTTCTAGTCTACCAGAGCAAACTCATGCCTTCTTTTAGCACTTTTGATTTCCTCCTTAAGTGCTCTCTGGCATTTCCTTTACTCAGGTACCTAAAGTTCCTTCCATCCCCTACTTATTGTGCACCCCTTTCCTCCTCGTACCGAGGAGCTGAATATCCAAAATCCAAAATATTCCAAAATCTTTTATGTTTGCTGTTTTTATTCTGACAGGATCGCACACACTCTGTTCTCTCAAAATTTCATCTTTGAAAGCCTCCACATGCAAATCCTACTTTTTGCCAGAAAATAACCTGTACCAATCGGCACTTGCCACATCGTTTCTGATAAGGTGAAGACAAGCCTTTCTGCAATTTAAAACGTCATCCGAGGAGCAGAACAATGTGCACCTTAATTGCCTTTAAACTGAAGACTCGAACTTCGAGGCGAGTGGTTGTGGGTTAGATTCCAGCTAGCTATTTGCAAACTTTCGGCTCTGGGTAGAGCTTCGAACTAGCAAACTCGTTCCCGTAAACAAACATGACCTGCTGCGTCTCATTCCCCATCATCAGGTCAAATATCGCACACCCTTGCTCTGTCATGTCGAAAACAGTGTATCCATGGAACACTGAGGCGATAGTGGAGTATCAGTTCCTCCTGCAACCATGTCTCAATAGAGTCATGTTTCCGCATGGTGACCACACCAGTCTCTCTGCCAATACTCCTTGCATTGAAATACACATTGAAACATACACAATTCAGAATATTCGTCTCGCTGGGCTCAACTTTTCAGTTCTGACTCTGTATGCAGGCATCACAACATCATTCCACGCAACCAATTTACGATCTGCTCCATCACTCATGTTTTCAACTGACACCCGCAACTCCAGTTTCAAATCAAGGCTCCCTTGCAGTGGGATGACAAAATATTCACCCCTTCTCTCCTAACTCCAGCACTGGGCCACACACAGAATGGCGAGTTCGCTTTAAAATAATGTTATATATCCGTTACAAGTGCCTATTTATGCACAATCCAAAATCTCCTCAGGAACTATGGCATACGGAACGTCCCGACCGCCTCCACTTGCTCCTTTAGATATCCCTATGCAATCCAATGTCTCTTCGGCAACTATGGCGAACAGATTTGTTCAGAGCAGCAAAGGAAGCTGGATTCCTCATGATTAATTTGCCAGTTAAATAAGTTGTACGGAAAGCAACTGAAATATTTGCATTTAATTCGAGAGGAGTAGAATATCAAAGGAAAGATGTAATGCTGAGGCTTTGTGTGACATTTGTTCGACTACATTCGCAATATTGCAGGTAGTTTGTTGACCCTGATCCAAGAAAGGATATGTTGATATTGGAAAGGGTCCAGAGAAGGTTCATGGGAATGATTTCGTTAATGAAATGGAGAAGCTTTTGATAGCTCTGGATCTGTCCTCACTGGAGTTTGTAAAAATGATTGGGCTTGGAGTGGATGTATCATATAATGGGGGTCACTAGAATCAGATGGTCCTCAGAATAGAAGAATATCGCTTTAGAACAGTGATCAGAAATGCTAAATCATTGGGTATATTTACAGCAGAGATTAATAGGTTATTGATTTGTAATGGTATTGAAGGTTACCGGGAGAGGCATGCATTATGGCACAGCAGACAAGATGGCCCCGAATGCTCTAATTCAGCTACTATGTTTTACCGAAAAACTATCATGTCCCCATTAGTGTACGAGCCAAAGGTAACAAGATCACGGAACACGAGATGTTGAGGGAAATTTTGAGGGTTGGGTAAAACGAAGAAAGGAGATGTTTCACCGGCAGAGTGAGATAAATACAGTAAGTATGAAAAGTATCAGAATGTTTAACATTTGAATGACAGGGATGGATGTCATGAAATATCATTGTTAGAATTGGTGAAGGTAAAACCAAGGGTGTTTTCAAATCAGATTTGGGGGAAGTTCTAGCCAGCGACAGCGGATTGTCCATTAGTGAGGTGTCAATCTGTGCATGTAGCATGAAACTCTCGTAGATGATTTGGAACGTCAACCGAGGAGCAGAACAATGTGCACCTTAATTGCCTTTAAACTGAAGACTGGAACTTCGAGGCGACAGATTCTGGGTTAGCATCCACCTAGTACTTTGCAAACTTTCTGCTGTGGGTAGAGTTTCGAATTAACAAACTCGTTCCCGTAATCAAACATGACCTGCAGCGTCTCATTCCCCAACAGGAGATCAAGAATCGTACACCCTTGTTCTGTCATGTCGGAAACAGTGTATCCCTGGAACTTTGAGCCGATAGTGGAGTATCAGTTCCTACTGCAACCATGTCTCAATAGAGTCATGATTCCACATGGTGACCACACCAGTCTCTCTGCCAATACTCCTTGCATTAAAATACACATTGAAACACACACAACTCAGAATATTCGTCTCGCTGGGCTCAACTTTTCAGTTCTGACTCTGTATGCAGGCACCACAACATCATTCCCCGCAACCACTCTACGATCTGTTCCATCACTCATGTTTTCAACTGACACCCGCAACTCCAGTGTAAAATCAAAGCTCCCTTGCAGCGGGATGACAAAATCTTCACACCTTCTCTCCTAACTCCAGTACTGGGCCACACACAGAATGGCGAGTTCGCTTAAACATAATGTTCTATATCGTTTGCAAGTGCCTATTTATGCACAATACAAAATCTCCTCAGGAACTATGGCATGCGGAACGTCCCGACCGCCTCCACTTGCTCCTTTAGATATCCTTCCCCTACTATGCAATCCAATGTCTCTTCGGGAACTGTGGCGAGCAGATTTGTCCAGGGCCGCAAAGGAAGCTGGATTCCTCATGATTATCTTGCCAGTTAAATAAGTTGTAAGGAAAGCAAATGCAATATTTACATTTTATTCGAGAGGAGTAGAATATCAAAGGAAGGTTGTAATGTTGAGGCTTTATGTGACATTTGTTCGATTACATTCGCAATATAGCAGGTAGTTTGGGGACCCTGACCTGAGAAAGGATCTGCTGATATGGGAAAGGGTCCAGAGAAAGTTCATGGGAATGATTTCGTTAATGAAAGGGAGGAGCCTTTGATAGCTCTGGATCTATCGTCACTGGAGCTTGTAAAAATGATTGGGGATCTCATTAAAGCCAGTTACATATTAAAACAGAGATTGAGTGGATGTGGAGGCGATGTATCATACAATCGGGGTCACTAAAATCAGACGGTCCTCAGAATAGAAGAACATCCCTTTAGAACAGTGATCAGAAATTTATTTTACCAGAGAGTGGTGAATATGTGGAATTCATTGCCCTTTGAAGCTATGAAGGCTATGTCATTGGGTATATTTACAGCAGAGATTAATAGGTTATTGATTTGTAAGGGTATTGAAGGTTACCGGGAGAAGGCATGCATTATGGCAGAGCATACTCGATGGCCCGAATTGTCTAATTCAACCACTATGTTTTACCGAAAAATAACACAAGCCATAACTGTCATGTCCCCATTAGTGCAAGAGCCAAAGGTAACAAGATCAAGGAACACGAGATGATGAGGGAAATTTTGAGGGTTGGGTAAAATGAAGAAAGAAGATATTTCACAGGCAGAGTGAGATAAATACAGTAACTATGAAAAGTATCAGAATGGTTAACAAGGACATTTGAATGACAAGAATGGATGTCATGAAATATCACTGTTAGAATTGGTGAAGCTAAAACCAAGGGTGTTTTCAAAGCAGATTTACGGAAGATTGTAGCCAGCGACAGCAGAGTGTCCATTTGTGAGGTGTTAATCTGCGCATGTAGCATGAAACTCTCATAGATGAACATGTCATCGATGTTCACAAAGTGAAAGGACCTGATTATTTAGACTCCCAACTGCAGGTTGGGAGGGTTTGGATATTGTTTGTCCAATGTGGTCAGGAAAGTTTTCTTCATCAATATGAAAACTTCCAACTCGACAGAGCGTGCTACTTGATCTCCACTTTGGGAATGAGACAGACCAGACAGCAAAATTATGTCTCTGTGTGAATCCAGTGATCACATTTCTATTTATTTCAAGACAGCTACGTAGGAGGATAAGACCTGTCCTCAGATTGAGTTTCTAAACTGGAGTAAATATACATTTGATGGAATCAGAAGGGATCTGCTGCATGTGGATACGGTTAAGTAAGAGACACTTGGCAATAGGAGGATATCAGAAGTGGAATATTGAGTGTATGTTCATCTGAGAATAACAGGGAAAGCTAACAGGTTCAGGGAACTTTGGATCGAGAGATACTTAGGACCTGGTAAACAAAAGGGAGATACAAGTCAGGTCTAAGCAGGTCGATTCTAAGCAGTTCGGAGTTCAAAATTCAAAGTTCATTATAAATACCTTGCATGTCACCATGTAAAACACAGAGATTAATTTTCTTGTGGACTCACACCGTAAATAGAAATAAAATCACAATAGAACCCTGATTGATTATTTTGTGGATGTGACTAAACACATTCAGAGAAGTAGATCAGTAGATGCAGTGAATGGATTTCAGCAGAGTCTTTCATAAGATACCCCATGCAAAGCTTATTGAAAAAGTAAGGAGGCATGGTTTCCAAGGGGACATTGTTTTGTGGATTCAGAAGGCAAAGTGTGGTTGTAGACGGGTCATATTCTATATGGTGGTCGATCACCAGTGGTGTGCCTCAGCGATCTATTCTAGGATCCCTACTCTTTGTGTTTTCATAAATGATCTGGAAAAGGAAGAGCAGGGATAGGTTAATAAATTGGCTGATGACACAAAGGTTGTGAGTGTTGTGGATGGTGTGGAGGGCTGTCAGAGGTTACAGCGGTAAATCAATAAGATGCAAAACTAGGCTGAGAAGTGGTAGATGGAATTCCAACCAGCTAAGTATGAGGTGGCTGACTTTTGTAGGTCAAATCTGATCGCTGATTATAGTATTAATGATGAGGCTCTTGGCACTGTGGAGGATCAGAGGGATCTTCAGGTTGGAATCCATAGGACAGTCAAAGCAGTTGTTCAGCTTGACTCAGTGCTTAAGAAGTCATTGGCCTTCATCAAACCTGGGATTGAGTTTAAGTGCCGAGAGGTAATGTTAATGCTATATAGGACCATGGTGAGACCCCACTTGGAATATTGTGCTCAGTTCGGGTCATCTCACTACAGGAAGGCTGTAGAACCGATAGGGAGGGTGCAGACAACACACACACAATTTGCTGGTGGAACACAGCAGGCCAGGCAGCATCTATAAGGAGAAGCACTGTCGACGGTTCGGCCCGAGACCCTTCGTGAGAACAAACTGAAAGGAAAGATAGTAAGAGATTTGAAAGTAGTAGGGAGAGGGGGAAAAGCGAAATGATAGGAGAAGCAGGGGGTGGGATGAAGCTACGAGCTGGAAAGATGATTGGCGAAACAGATACACAGCTGGAGAAGGGAAAGGATCGTGGGACGGGAGGCCTCGGGAGAAAGAAAGGGGAGGGGGAAGCAACAGAGGGAGATGGATAACAGACAGAGAGATGGGCAGAAAGAGAGGGAAAAAGGAAGGGGAGAATCTAAAAATATCATGGATGGTGTAAGAAGGGGAGGAGTGGCATTAACGGAAGTTAGAGAAGTCAATGTTCATGCCATCAGGTTGGAGGCTACACAGCCGGTATATAAGAAGTTGTTCCTCCAACCTGAATTTGGATTCATTTTAACAGTAGAGGAGGCCATGTATAGACATATCAGACTGGGAATGGGACGTGGAATTAAAAAGTGTGTCCACTGGGAGATCCTGTTTTCTCTGGCGGACCGAGCGTTGGTGCTCAGCGAAACGGACTCCCAGTGTGCGTCGGGTCTCACCAATATATAATAGGCCACACTGGGTGCACCAGACAATAAAACATGCAAATGCACAAAGAGAAAAATCAATTAATAATAATAATAATAATAATAATAATAATAATAATAATAATAATAATAATAATAATAATAATAATAATAATAATAATAATAATAATAATAAAGATAATAAACACTTAACTAAGTAATCAGTATTGAGATCATGAGATGTATAGTTCAGTTATGTGTCGAGTAGATTTATAGCCTCTAGTTCAAGATCTTATTAGTTGAGTGGTAAAAAGCGTTCCTGATCATGATCGTGAGTACTAACGATCCTGTACCTTCTTGTTAATGGCAGCAGTGAGCAGAAACCATGGCCTGGATGCTGGATGTCCTTGATAACGGATGCTGCTTCCTGTGACAACGCTCCATAGAGACGTGCTCAATGCTAGGGAGGGTCTTTCCCGTAATGGAATGGGCTGCGTCGGCTGCATTATTTTAGAAATTGTTGTCTCCATCATAGGCAAAGATGCTAACAGTCAATGTACTCTCCATCACGTTTTTCAGCCCAATTCTCCAGCTGTACCAAATCCGCTGCAAACAATGATATTTTTATACCCACACACGGCACGACCAAACTGGATTTATTACACAAATTTGCTGCTCAAGTTAACCACATTGTGTTTGACATTGTTTACCTGGACTTTAATAAGTTTTTATGCAAGCAACCACATAGAAGATTGGTCAGAACTTTAATTCGCTAGGCATTCAGGTTGAAGGAGTCCATTCGATTCAACATAGACTGGGTGGGAAAAGCCAGAGAGAGGTAGTAGGTAGGCAGCTCGCAAACTATAGGCCTGTGGCTAGTGGTATCAACGGAGATCAGTGCTGTGTCCGTTGTCTGTCGGCTGTAACAAGAATTCGGATGATAACGTAGAATACTAGATCAGCAAATTTGCCTATGACTACAAGATTGTGAGTGGAATGGACGGCGAGGAAGTCGATTAATGTGAAACGTTTAAGGGTAACATGAGGGCTCCTGCACAGAGGGAGTCTACTAATACTGCCAGTCGTATCTGCACCATGGATTGAAAAGGGCTGGATCGAATTCTTTGCCGGTGAGTGTAAGGTGTTGCAATTTGGTGGACAAAACACGGTAAGACAGTGAATGTTAGGCGTTTCTGCAATATACAGAACCACATTCCCTTGAAATCAGCGTCACAGGTAGATGAAGTTGTAAAGAGAGCTTTAGGTACATGGTCCTTTATAAATCACGGCATTGAGTGCAGGAGTTGGGATGTTATGTTGACATTATAAAATATGTCAGTGAAAGTTATGCGTGAAGTTCTGGTTCACCTACCGATAATGAAGATATCCATAAGCTTGGAAGAATGCAGACAAAATATACAGGAGGTTTGTCCGTTCCTGACGACCTGAGCTGCAGGGACTGTTTGCCCAGATTAGGAATGTATTCACTGGTGTGTTCGGTGGAAAGGATAAGATTAACTAAGAGGAATCAGAGGTGAAACTTTCCTATGAGTGGAGCAAGCTACTAACGGAAGTCGTACATGTACGTTCAATAATGACATTGGGGAAAGCTTGGACAGTTGGATGAGATGAGAGATATTGGGTCAATGATGTATGGAGGGCTATGGTCTGGGTGCAGGGGGATGGGACAAGGCAGAAAGGTAGGCTGGCATGGTAGGCTGAAGTTCCTGTATGCTGTAGTGCTCCATAACTCTCTGCCAACACTTCCCATACGATAAATACCAATGTGCCATTTGCCTCCCTAACTACTGCTGACCCTTCCGCAGTTTTTAGATAAACACCCCAAATGGACCAGTGAGAATACATGCTTGCATCAGTGGACAAACACCTTTGCATATTTCAAGATATTTTACCTGAATTCCTTCTCCATTATAGACCCTGTACACTTTACCCTCCCATTATTCCAGTGCAGTCCCTTTGCTAACTTGACTGGGAATTCATGCAGCGTCTCCACCTGCTAGTACGTGCTGTATATCGCAGACAATATACACATTCCACGCCACCATTCTGGCCCATTATAAACCTGACACAGTAGTCATGTGACTATTTGCTACCCTGAACCGCTGATCATTCCTGTTCATTTGCTTATCACTGAACCCGTGGTTGTTAGAGGAAGCTCCCTGACTGAAAACAATAGGCTCCTCATTACAAAGCCTCAGGATAAAAGGTGCTTATTTGCATTGCATAATTTTTTTACAATAATACATAAATAGTTCCGCCGACCAGCTGCAGATTCATTGATTTGAGATCCTGACGCGGAAGGTAGTCAGAGACGTGTCGCTTAACTTAACACTGCTCACAGCAGAGAGAGAAAAAGTCGTAGTTGGTCTTATCTCCTTCCAAGTCGTACACAATCACCTCACCGGTAGTCACAAGTGAGTAGACATCCGCGTATCTGATTGATCCTGTGCATTTGTTTTGTTGTTGTTATCGTTGTGTGTGTGTGTGTGTGTGTGTGTGTGTGTGTGCGCGCGCGCGCGCGCGCGCTGTGCTGGGCGGGGTGGGGGGGGGGAATGGACGTGCGAGGTAGAGAGAGACAAACCGTCTGTAAGTAAAATAAATGGAGCTCCTATCAATCGGTGAGGTTTCAGGGAGTGATTTATCAGCTCTGTCTGTCGTCTCAGTCAAGGAAATCTCATGTAGTTGTGATCACAGTGAAGGGGAGAAGGAGATTTCACTCCATCTGTAGACTGTCTCTGTCAGTGTGGTTTCATACAACATACAACATCGAACAGTAGAGCACAGTGCCGACTCTTAAAACCTGCCTCCCATATAACCACCCCCACCTTAAGTTTTTCCATATTCTTATCACGTCGTTTCTTAAATTTTAGTAATGTATCTGCCTCCACCACTGACTCAGGCAGTGCACTCCACACACAAACCTCACTCTGAGTTAAAAATCTCCCATATAACCATATAACAATTACAGCACCGAAACAGTCCATCTCCGCCCTTCTAGTCCGTGCCGAACGCTTACTCTCACCTAGTCCCACCGACCTGCACTCAGCCCATAATTCTCCATTCCTTTCCTGTCCATATACCTGTCCAATTTTTTTATGACAATATTGAACCTACCTCTACCACTTCTACAGTAAGCTCGTTCCACACAGATACCACTCTCTGAGTAAAAAAAAATTCCCTCTCGTGCTACCCTTAAAGTTTTGTCCCCAAACTTTTGTCCTCTTGTTTGAATCTACCCTACTCTCAATGAAAAAAGCCTATCCACGTCAACTCTATCTATCCCACTCATAATTATAAATACCTCTATCATGAACCCTCTCAGCCTTCTACACTCCAAAGAATAAAAACCTAACTTGTTCAACCCTCCTCTGTAACTTAGGTGCCGTAACACAGGTAACATTCTATAAAATCTAATATTCCCCTTCAACTTCCCACCCATTACCTTAAAGCTATGTCCTCTTGTATTGAGCAGTGGTGCTCTGGGGAAGAGGCGCTGGCTGTCCTCTCTATCTATTCCTCTTAATATCTTGTACACCTCTATCATGTCTCCTCTCATCCTCCTTCTCTCCAGAGATTAAAGCCCTAGCGCCTTTAGTTTCCTTAACGGAGATCTTACTTCTGTTTGTGGGTTATTGATGGAGACCTCATCAATGTTTATGGAATCTCACTGAGGGAGTTCTCCCTATCAGTGGGATCCCAGTAAGGGAGAGAGGGAGATCTGCTTTCTCTCAGATCTTGGTCTGTGAGATATCACTCCTTCTGTGAGGTCAGTGAGGGTTATCATACTGCCTGTGGGTTCTCACTGAGGTAGGTCTCATCTCTTTCTTTGGGTTTGCAGTAAGGAACTTGAGGACAGTGAACATTTGAAAACATCTGGAATTTGTTAACTGCTATGATTAGCGGGGAATATAACATATTTAAATGAAAGCTGGAGAGGGGGGGAGGGAGTCTTTACTGAGAGGTTCTCATAATATTCTACCTCATGCTTCACAACACCCCAAATCTGGGTGCATTACACAACCACATTGTGTTTGACATTGTTTACCTGGAATTTAACAAGTCTGTAAGCAACCTTCTGCATGGACAGAGGCCTGAAAGTGGTAGTAGGTACTCGGGTCACAAACAATAGGCCTGTGATTAGTGGTGTCAGCGGAGCTCAGTGCTGAGATCCATTGTTTGTAAAAGAAACACAGAAGCACAGAAAACCTATTGCACACTGCAGGCCTTTCGGCCCACAACCCTGTGCCAAACATACCCTTCACTGATAAATTACCTAGACTTACCCTTAGTCTTCTTTAAACTGGATCAGCAAAATTTTCCACTGACTACGAAATTGTGGGGGTAAGGGGAAATGGACAGTGCAGAAGACTATTAATGCTTGCAGTGTTAAATGGACCAAATGAGAAAATGGACTGAAAGTGGACAGACTGAATTAATTGCCGCTGAGGGTGGGATATTGCAATTTTGGGAGGGAAACACACAATGCAACAGTGAATGTTTGCTGTACCTGGAAATACAGATCAATATTTCCTTGAAATCAGCGTCACGGGTTGATGTACAGCTGTAAGGAGAGCCTGAGTACATGGGCCTTTATAAATCAGGGCATTGAATGCAGGAGTTGGTAGGTCTGTTGAAATTATAGAAAAAGATGTTAGTGAAGTTCATTTCAAAGTAATGAGTACTGATAGAGAAGATATCAATAAACTTGAAGGAATGCAGACAAGATTTACAAGAGTGTTGTCGGTACTTCAGGATCGGAGCTACAGAGACGGTTTGACTGCATTAGGAATTTATTCGCTGATGTGCTTAGTGTGAAGTATAACATATTTAAGAGCAATCTGAGAAGTAATTTCACTCAGAGGTTCCTGTGAGTGGAACGTGCTACCGACAGAAGTCCTAGATGCACGTCCAATAGAGAAATATAGGGAAAGTTTGGACAGCTGGATGAGATAAGAGATCATGGATCATGAGGTATGGAGGACGATGGTCTGGATGCAGGGAAATTGGACTATGCTGTCATGGACTTGACGGGTGGTAGTTCTTTTTTTCTGTGCTGTGGTACTCCATCACTCTCTGACCAGCACCCCCATACCATAAATGTCCATGTCCATTTGCCTTCCCTACTACTGGTGTCCCTTCCTGCAATCTAAGGTAAACACTCTGTGGTGGGCCAGTGTGATTACATGCTTGCATCTCTGTACAAATATCTTCCCATTTTTCATAATATTTTCTCTAAATTCCTTAACCATTGTCGACCCTGCACACGAAACACACCCATTACTCCAGTACTGAAGCATTGCCAACCTGACCAGGGGTTTATGTTGTATCGACTCCTGCTAATGTGTGCTCTCCACCACTGACGATATACACATCCAATCGAACATTCTGATCCATTATAAACCTGACAAATCTAATTCTGTGACTATTTTCTCTCCAAAACCTGTGTTAATTCCGGCTCATTTGATTATCACAGAACCCGTGGTTGTTAGAGGAAGCTCACTGACTGAGAACAAAAGGCTCTTCACTACAGAGCCTCAGGATAAATGGTGTTTATTTGCATTGGATTATTTTTACACGAACGTTCCGCCATTCAGCTCCAGGTTCACTGATTCGATAAGCTGATACGCAAAGTAGTCAGTGTCGTGTCGCTTCATCTTACACCGTTTACAGCAGAGAGTCAAAAGGTGGTAGGTGGCCCTATTTCCTTCCAGGTCGCACTCCATCACCTGACTGGGAGTCACAAGTGAGCACACATCCACGTATCTGGTCTAACCAGTAAAAAAGAAGAGAGACAGAGAGAGAGAGAGAGAGAGAGAGAGAGAGAGAGAGAGAGAGAGAGAGAGAGAGAGAGAGAGAGAGAGAGAGAGAGAGAGAGAGAGAGAGAGAGAGAGAGAGAGAGAGAGAGAGGAGGAGAATGGGCATGGGAGGTACAGAGAGACAAAGGGTCTGCAAGTAAGATGGATGGAACTCCTCATTTACCTGTGAGGTTTCAGGAAGTGATTTCACACCTCTGTCCAGGGACTCAGTCATTGAAATCTCATGTATGTGTGGTCCCAGTAGACCCGCTGGAAACATAGAAACATAGAAAATAGGTGCAGGAGTAGGCCATTCGGCCCTTCGAGCCTGCACCGCCATTCAGTATGATCATGGCTGATCATCCAACACAGAACCCTGTAACTGCTTTCTCTCCATACCACCTGATCCTTTTAGCCACAAGGGCCATATCTAACTTATCTTGGTGATCTGACCTCTGAAAGATCTCTGTGAGTGAGATCTCATCTCCTTCTGTGAGGTCATGAGGGACATCGTACTGTCTATGGATTCTCACTGAGCGGGAAGATAAAATTGTTAAAAGGAATCTGATGATGGGGGGGGGCGATTCACTCAGAGGTTCTTGTGAGTGCAACAAGCTTTCAACAGAAGTCGTAAGTGCGTGTAGAGTGACATTTAGGAAAAATTTGGACTGGATAAAGGAAGATTTGACTAGGTACAAACAGACCTTGCATATATCATAATACCTTCTCTAAATTTATTCACCATTATAGACCCTGCACACGGTCCACTCCCATTACTCCACATACTGAAACACTACCGATGTGGGTGGCCGTTTATCTTGTGTCTACTCCCCCCCACTGTCTTTGTGGTCGCAGTGAGTGATATGACACCTACATTTGTTGGGTCTCCCTGAATGATATCTCATGTTGTTTGTTTTTCTGTGGGGTAGCAGTCGTGGAAATCTCAGCTCCGTCCATAGTCTCAGTGATTGAAAGCTGGAGATGTTGCCTCTTGTTCATGGCATCTCAGTGATTGGTCTTACCTCTGTCTGTTTGGTCTCATTGATGGAGATCTCACGCGGTCTGTGTGGTTCTACTGAAAGAGAAAAGGAGATCTCACCACTGTCCGTGGGCTCCCAGTAAAAGAAGTCCCACCTCTGTCCTTGGGGTCTCAATGAAGGTGCAAAGGAGATCCTACCATTGTCTATGGTGTTTCAACGAGGAAATTTTCATCTATATCCATGGGTCTCAGTGAAGTAAAGCAAATATATGCTTCCCCCTCTGTCGGCGTGATTGCAGTGAGAGACTAATGCATCTATCAAACTACAGGTGGGTATACCTTTCCATCCTCACTCCCCAGACCCATGACCACATTGTCCTCAGCCCTAGCGTGTTATTTCTGCGTTAATTCCTACTTTTCATTTCCAGAATGTCACTGGCTGAGCTGACGGTTCTGCTGCTGATCCTGGGTTATGTAGGTGAGTCGAGACTTGTCGGGACAATCTGTGTGCAGTTTACAATCAGATGAAGTAGATGTTATTTATTGTTTCTGTAGATGGGCGGAGGCGGTCTGAGTTTAATGGGGGAAAGTATTGAAGGGACCAGGGGAGCACTATGAATCCAATTTGACTGCGGGATACATAGCATTAGAGCCGCTGATCAGAAACATCCAGATACCCGGTTTGGTACAACAATCGGGAGTGGTTGGAGATCGGGGGCAGAGATACTTCAGCAGAGATTTTCAGGCTTGACGTCTGAGGAGAAGGAACGGCTGGAAATGCAGTGATTACCTTCCGAGAGCACGGGGTTGGAGGGAGTGTAAGAGTTGCAGGTGGTTACCCTTGGAGGATGTATTGAGTATGTTGGGATGTGAAAGCAAAGTTGGGTTTTATGCGACTTTAGGAACAACCGCGGTGTTTGTGGAGAGGTGTGGCAGGTGTGGGAGGCGGCTGAGATTTCCGTGAGAGATGGGATGATCTCGGGGCGGAGTAGGGTGATGTTACAAAAGCGAGCGTCGCCGTGGGGCAAAGACGTGACAGGAGCCAGTCAGTGACTGTAACAGACCTAGCGAGCGCTCGGCCAGGCGAATGGATAAACCTGGGGAACTGAGGCTTCAGTGCTGCTCGGCACAGTTTAAAGTAGGACCAAAGGCAGTTCTAGTGACCCAGTTCAAATCTGACCTCATGGCGCTTATATGGTCCCCCTGCGACTATGTGGCCTCCCACAGTTTGCCTGGTTTTCCTCTCATGCCAAAAACGGTCGGGTTTTGTTCAGGGAATCTGGCACAAAATGATGGAGGGACTCAGCAAATGGACTAACATTTTGACATGAGACTCAGAAAGTTTACAAGGTTTAAAATATTTCAAAGGTACATTTAATAAATACTATATACTTCTTGAACTGCATTCTCTTCGCAAACAGAGAAGTGCCCCAAAGAATGAATGACAGTTAAGAGTGGGAACACCAAACTACCACCAACCCCCAGCTCCCCCACTTCCCGCGCAGAACCGGCGGCAAGCAATGATCCGCTCTGCGCCCACCAGCAGAAAAAAACATCGGCAATTGCCACTGAGTCGTCAAGCGTGCAGCAAAAGCAACAGCAAAAACAAGACTTGCATAAACCAAAGATCGCGCGTTCACCCGGTATTCGACATGACACAGGTTCTCTCTCTGCCAAATAAGGGAGAAAGAGATGTTGCCGTTTTAGAGCGAGAGGAGACACAAGAACTCAGGACTCCGGGCACACAGCTGAAGATGCTCCAGTTCTCACGACATGACCGTCCGAAACACCGACTTCGATTCGCCGGCCTCAAAAGTCCCGAAATCCTAGTCCGACAGAGCCCCGAGATTCTAGTCCACCAAAGGCGAGACGAACTCTTCGGGCCAGCCCTTTTCATGTCGGATAAAGGCCAGTCGTAACACCCCGACAGCCAGTCCCATTCCCGGAAAGAACCGACGTCAGAGTGTGACTCCAGGTCAGGATCTTTAAAAAAACCCTGAAAGGGAAAAAGTAGAGATGATACAGATGAAAACAGAGCAGTTTCCGAATATGCAAACAAAGGAGTAGCCGTTTAGCGCCATCTTGACTGACCTCCGCTCTCTGAGAAGGGAAGGCAAAGGTATGGCAGTGCGGTGTTTCACGGGGCTCGATAGTCAGGGGGACAGGTAGCAGATTCTGTGGGTGTAATAAGACACCAGGCTGTTGTATTGCGAGGGTCCATAGTGCATCAGAGCGGGTGCATGATACTCCGAAGGGTGAGGGTTAGGAGTAAGAAGTACTGGCACACATTGGCACCCATGACATAGGTAAAAAAAACGGCAAGAGTTCCAACACAGTGGGTATATATATTTAGCACAGAGGTTGAAGGGAAGGACCTCGAGGATAGTAATCTCCTTTTTTCTCAGAGTGCCACAGGCCAGGACAATTAGCAATGGTATGACCGCCCGGATGAATGAACGGCTGAGAACATGGTGCAGGGGACCAGGTTTCCTGTTCTAGGATCATTGTAAACTTTTCAGGGGAAGGGATGGCCTGCACAAGAAGGACGGATTGCTCCTCAGCTGGAATGGGAACAGTATCCTGGTCGGGAAGCTATCTGTGACTTTCAAACAGATCTGTAGGTGGCCTGGATCCGGATGTCCAGGTCGGGTAAGGAAAGGATCGGACCAGAAGGTACCTATCAGGGAATGTAATGAAAAGCAAATTCAAAATGTCAGGTATGATTGGTCGGATAACTTGAAGTGTGCATATTTTATTTCCTGGAGTATGATCGGACAAGGTCATAGACAATAGACAGTTGACAATAGGTGCAGGAGTAGGTGATTCGGCCCTTCTTGCCAGCACCGCCTTTCGCTGTGATCAATGTTGACCATCCAGAATCAGGACACCGTTCCGGCCTTCTCCCCATATCCCTTGACCCCGCTATCTATAAGAGCTCTATCTAACTCTCTCTTGAAAGCATCCAGAGCCTAAGCCTTCTGGGGCAGAGCATTCCACATATCCACCACCCTCTGGGTGAAAATGTTTTACGGCATCACTGTTCTAAATGGTGCTCTAATTAACGTAGATTGTAGATCAGTACCTGAACAGAGAGCGTAAAGGAGGTGGTGTTGAAGGGGCTGGAGAGGGGTTTGAAGGGGAAGGCACGGTTGCACTACGTATCAGGGACAGTATCACCACTGCACCCTGGTGAGACATAAGGGAGGGATCATACTGAGTTGATTTGTGTAGAAGTCAGGAATAGGAACGGTACAATCACACTGAATGGATTGTAGTATAGACCCCCTGATCGCCATCTGGATATTGCGGAATGGATATTCAGCTAGATTATGGAAATGTTTAAAAATAATAGGGATGTGGACGTGGGGCTTTTCAAATCCCCTAATATATGTGGGTCATTCTTAGTGCAGTGGAAATTAGATGGAGCAGAATTTGAGAAGTCTGTGTATGAGGGTCTGTTAAATCATGGTCCATCGAGAAGAGGGGCTAAAAGACAGCTGCTGTAGGGTAATGAGCCTGGTCAATTGACTGACCTTTCAGTGCGTGAACAGTTACGGAACAGTGACCACAAATCCTTAACTTTCAGGATAGCTTTAGGCAAGAGGAGGCATGCTCCTTATGGGAGCGTTTTAAATGCAAGTAGAACAGAATAGGAGGTGCTAAGGCACGACTACGATGAATTCATTGGGAAAACCTTTTTTATCTGACAAATCCATATCAGACGTAAAGGGTGTTCAATGAATAGTTGCACAGAGTACAGGATAGATATCTACTTGTTAGAAGGAAGGACAGGGATGGTAAGATAAGTGAACCTGGGATAGCTGGAAGATGCTGCCTGGCATGATGGGAGAGGCAAACATATGAGGGACGTTTGAATGGGCACATGGATGTGAGGAAGGTGGAGGGATGTTGACATGGTGCAAGTAGGGGCAATCGGCCTTCGGGTGTTTCAGATTTGTTTCTCGCTGGTTTGGATCAACATTGTGGGCCGAATGGCCTGTTTCCGCGCTGTTCTCCTCAATGTTGCATGTTCTATTCGGTTCCATCCCTCACGTTAGATCCGGACCCCCCCCCCCCCCCCCACTCTCTCTGTGAGGAGTTTACGAGTTCCCACTGTGACCGTGTGCCGCTTATTCGGATCCATTCACCTCAATGACAGGAGTCAGAGGAAACAAGCTGTGGAAGTGTATGGAGTTGAAGCGGTGGGGTGTGGGACTGGTCCCCTGAAAGTGCCATTGTCCTGACGGGTTTCAGGCCATCTTTGTTGTTACAAGTGGGAGGGCAATGATTCTGAGCTAAGGGATCAACACGTACAAACAAGCTGGAGGAACTCAGCAAGTGGAGCAGCATCTGTGGAAACGAGCTGTCAATGTTTTGGGCCGAGTCCTTTCGTCAGGACTGAAGAAGGAGGGGATTTGGAGCCCTATAAAGAGGTGCGGGGGTGGGGTGGGTGGGAAGGAGAAGGCGGGTAGGTGCCAGGTGAAAAAACAATCAGAGGAAAGATCAAGGGTTGGGAAGGGGAAGCAGGGAGGGATTAAGCAGGAAAGGTGAAGAAGGAATGTAAGGGGAAAGCACTATGTGTAGTATGGTTTATAGGACCCCTACCCACCCCTTCAGTCCTGATGAAAGATCTCGGCCCGCAACGTTGACTGCTCCTTTCCACAGAAGCTTCCCGAGCTGCTGAGTACCTCCAGCTTGTTTCTACGTGTTGATCTGACCACAGCATCTGCAGTGTACTTTGTGTTTACTGAGTTAAGGGATGTCGTTATTGGTCAGAGAGTAAACGGGACCTGAGCTGAATTTCAGATTAACACTAATATTATTCTATCCCTCAGCTGCTAGCTGCACACTCGATGATCCGTGTGTAAACTACACCGTCCTGGATCAGCCGTGGAGGAGCACAAATTGCTTCCAAACTGATTGCACCAACGGACAATGGATGGGTGATGGAAATCTTACAGAGGGATGGTACAGATTTCACAGGTACTGTGAGGTGATGATCACTGAGAAACTGCACACTGAAGGGAAATGCAAACAAAGGAAAAACGTGCGTGTGAATGGGGAATGCAGAGAGACCGGCATTATCAGTGACGACAATGCGTTGGGGAGTAAATACATGAGGAGGGTAGATCCCAACCTCTTGGGCTCAGAAATACGGGGCGTGTACAATTGAGAGGGAGTTCAGCGGATTGGTGGGTCATTGACCAGAAACGGGGAAAGGACAGGGTGAATCCATTTTCCCATCTCTCTGTCTGAGTGCCTGAGACGTGCTATTTGAAACTGGATCGTAGGCCCCAGCGCTACGCTGCGTTTGGAGAACTGACTGGCAGATAACAGAGATGGGGGTGGGAAAAGTGTCTGAGGACACAGGCTGACTCATGGAACAGACCAGAGATAAGAATGGGTCATGAAGAATTATATCTCTAAGAGCAGAGGACGATTGAAGCATCGAGGTGAAAGCGGAGGGAGTCAGTGAAGGCTCCCAATGGAGACGGTCAGAGGCCGGATTAGTATGTTCGTGCCTGAGCCGGTGGGCTTTGGCCGCAGGTTGGCGACATTCGGACCCGGTTCTGTGATCTCTGATTACGAAAGGACTGCGTTTGTGCTACTGCACTCTTTGTATGCACATAAAAAGACGTTTCCTATATTCTAAGATATAAGCGATTGTTGGACTGTACTTTATATCGATTTCCTTCAGTATTACGGCGTGTTCCTTGTAGACGATTGGTGGGTTGGTGATCTGCTTATTTCGTTAGGGGATGGGTGCTAGTGTCGCTGTTCTTTTCTGCGAATCATTTGTCAGTGAATGTTACATTAGCAGTTTGTTTGTTTGTTTGTTTGTTTGATGTTTGTTTTTTAAGCTCTCCGGGAGGTTGGCAGCGCGTGGTCTGCGAGCTTTGCTTCTTTAATTTTTCGGGCCGGAGTGAAGTTGATGATTTTTTTTTCATGGAATTTCTGTATTTAATTGATATCTGTAATAGACACATATCAGAGTTGCATTGCAGATGCACACTATGTCATAGAACCAACTGCTAAAATTTTGAGCAAACTCCCTCAGATCAGGGTCTGACTCTCTGATTACTGTTTCAGTTCAGGAGGATGGACGATGCCCGAGACAGTCTTTCCAGAGGATCGCTGCTCCGGGGTGATCCCGGGCTGGTTATACGGTAAGATTAGGGGTAGAATCATCTATGGGGGTTGGTTGATTTTGCGGAAGCTCAGTCCGAACACTTGGATAACTTCAAACACAGACACTGAACCCAAACTCCCTGAGAGGTATAGGCACAGTCCCTCGGACTACCCTCCTGCCCATGAGCCGTTGCTGCTGTGGGCAGGGTGGGGTGGGGAGAGGTAGTTGAGCGGGTCTGCTTTTTCACTGGGTCCCGTATCACACACCCTGGCGTACTGTGGGGCCGGGATATTTCATAATGTTTATAAACGTTATTCCAGGTAGCCATCCCAACGTGACAGAAGGGGTGGTGACCAGGACCGTCTGTTTCACCTGGAATGAAGACAGCTGTTACTGGAGCCGGGAGATCCAGTTGAAAAACTGCTCCGATTACTTTGTGTATCATCTGAAGCCGACACCCTGTTCTAGAGCTGTGTACTGTACAGGTCGGTCACTGTTCCTCTGTGGCAATGGAATATGTGTGTTCTGGGAAATTTCTGGGTCATCCCGTGTGACCATCATGAACACTGAGCTGAGTTTTCCAAACAGCTGCTGTACGGTGATAAAACTATGGTCCGGTTGGATGGTGGGATCGACAAATAAGTGAGGAATTGGCCTAGACGTAGGGGAGGACGGAGAGGAGGGACATCTAGAGCAAGACCGAGAGGTGAGGGGAGTAGAGTGAGAAAGATAATTGAGGGACACTGAGAACGACGAGCAGGGAGGAAGGGAGCGTGGATCATTGAGAGGGGAGGAAGGAGGAGGGGAGGCGGAGGTGGATAGAGCATGAGGGAAAGAATAGATTGGCAGAAAGAGGGAAGTGGGGAGAGAGTGGGGAGAGTCAAAGAGAGACAAAGTGTATGTAGAGACTGAGGTGAGACGGCGGTATGAACAGATTGAGGAGAGAGTGTGGGAGACCAGTGAGGGATAGAATTGAGATTGGGAAGACTGACCGCAGGAAGGGGCAGAAGAATAACCAATAAAGTGGAGGAGAATGGGATGAATCTAAGGAAGATTTTCGTGCGATAAGAGAACAGAACTGTGTGACAGTGGAAAAGGAGGTACGGAGAGTTCATGGAAATGGAAGGAGAATGTGAATAGAGCAAAACGGAGATTGGAGTAAGAAAATGGTTGGATGTGGTGTGACATGCGACAGGGGAGGAAATGAGAGATTATGCAAAGGCTTATGGACTATGTTCCAGGAGAGGGTTGGCGTTGGTTTCACCACAGACCTAGTTGCCAACTTCCTGAAGCCCAGACCTATTCTGATTACCTATTCCAGTGTTTCAACTCTCCCACGTCCCTGTTCCTTCCTTACAGCCCTGGAGGTTTCCACATGGAACAGCCGGAATTACCATGGACTGGAGGTTCCACCCATGAACCGAACTCTGACCCAACAAAAGATTCTGTTTCTCTCACTCACTCTCTCTCTCCCCTTCCCCCCTCTCTTACCCTCTCTCTCTAGACCTCTATCACTGTGTCTGTGTCTGTCTCTGATTCTCTGTCCGTGATTGCCTTAGTGCGTCTCTGAGAATAGAGTCTGATGAATTTGTGAATTATTTGCGAATAAATCGGTCATGATAGCTATGTAGAGTCATATGGTCTGAAATTACCAGCAATTTACACTGGTCAAAAACAGATCATATCTTGTTTCTTATTTCCCTCCCACCCGCCAGCACATTTGAGTATCAGTCTACCAGCTTCCTGTGTGTCTGAAAGCTCCTTGTACTTCCACCCTGATCGGTTACAATGAGAAGAGAGCATGTCCTGGGTGATTGGTGTCCTTAATGATGGAGGCTTTTTATTGAGACATCACTCCTCGAAGATACCCTGGATGCCGAGGAGGCTAGTGTTGACTGAATTTATAACAAAGCAGCATAGTTTGAGCCTGTTCCAACCTCCCAAAAAAAGTGCAAGACAGGAATACAGACATTTAGAATACTCCCCGTAACAGATCTATAGAATCTCTCCATCCTGGAACTGCTGTATCCGCCCTCTGCGCTCAGCTGCCCACGCCAGTCCTGTGTCCCTGTCAGGGAACCATGTGCTCTGCTGGAGTATTCGGTTCTACATCAGTGAGCCGTGTGCAATTCGGACTCCAGTGCTCTCTGCTGTATCCGCCCTCTGCGCTTTCTCTCACGCCCCCCGTCAGCTGCCCACGCCAGTCCTGTGTCCCTGTCAGGGAACCATGTGCTCTGCTGGATTATTCAGTTCAGCATCAGTGAGCCGTGTTCAATTCTGTCATCAGTGCTCTCTGTCTGGAGTTTCAAGTTCTTCATGCGAACGTGTGGGTTCTTCCTTCCACCACACAAACATGTGCAGCTTAATTGGCTCCTATCAAATGTTTCAAACCTTGGATCAATGTCAGGAGAAATCAAAGGCCAGGTGACCTTGTGGATGAACTGTGCGAATATATGGAAGAAAACGGGAGAGGCAGGGGAGATGGGTATCATAGGACTGGACACCATACTCCGCACCTCCCTACCCCCCGAGGCTATCATCTCCTTAAGGGTGTAAGGCCATTTCTGTTGAAACAAGTAGACGATGTGAGGGCGCTGAACCATGAGTTAAGGAATGTTGTTATTAATAAACGGGAGATGATTGGATCTCTGGGTTAATGATATTGGAGGTTCAGATGTGGATGGTCGTTGACGTGAGCCGAAGTTCACATTCACAGTGAACCCTGTTCTATCCCTCAGCTGCTGGCACCGCCCGCTTTGACCCGTGTGTAACTCACACCGTCCTGGATCAGCCCTGGAGGAGCACAGATTGTTCCCACACTGAGTGCACCGGAGGACAATGGATGGGTGATGGAGAACTTGAAGTGGGCTGGTACAGATTTAACAGGTAACGTGAGGTAACAATCACAGAAGGGGATGTAAGTAGTGGGAGCAAGGTGTGGGTGAATTGGAAATGCATGCAAACAGGGATTATCAGTAATTAAACTGCGATGGGGAGTAAATACCAGGAGAGGCGGTTCAAACTTTCTTCAGCTTAGAAGCAAGTGGCAGGTACGACAGGGTGGGGATTCCCAGGTTTGGGGGGTTATTTACCAGAGTCGGGATACAGACAGGGTGAGACCAATTCCGCAATTCTTTCTATCTGAAAGACACCCACTCTGATCAGGGATTGACTTTCTGATTACTGTTTCAGTTCCGGGGGACGGATGATTTCCGAGACAGTCTTTCCAGAGGAGCGTTGTTCCGGATTGATCACGGGCTGGATGAACGGTAGGATCAGGGTTTACATCTGTGGAGCTTAGTTATTTTTGACGACTGAGAGACCGTGTGCATTTTACAGTGTTGATTAACCGCATTCTAGGTCCCCATCCCAGTGTGGAAGAGGGGGAGGTCACCAGAACCGTCTGCTTCACCTGGAGAGAATTTACCTGTTATTGGCGAAGGGAAATCAAGGTGAAAAACTGCTGCCGTTACTTTGTGTATCAGCTGAAACCGACGCCCATCTCCAGCGCCGTGTACTGTACAGGTAGGTCACCGTTCCCTTGTCACACTGAATAAGGGTACTGTGGCGTAACTGAGGGCGTCCCAAGTGACCAACATGTACAACCAGGCTGAGTTTTCCAGACAGCTGCCTGGAGTGTGGACATGCCATATCCTGCAATGTGAGATGGTGGGAATGAGGGGAGAGAGACTTAGGAAGAGGCCTTGGGGAGGTAGGGGGCTCCGAGGATCAGTCAGGTAGGGAGAGACTGAGGGACAAGGAGGTAGGGAGAGACCGAGGGACAGGCAGGCAGGGGGAGACCGAGGGACAGGCAGGTAATGAGAGACCGAGGGGAGCGGGAGGTAGGGAGAAACCGAGGGACAAGCAGGTAGGGAGAGACCAAGGGCAGAGGGAGTTTGGGGGAGACCGAGGGTAGAGGGAGGTAGGGAGAGACCGCGGGAAAATCTGATAAGGAGAGACCGCGAGGAGAGGAAGTAGGGAGAGACGTGGGGGGGGGGGGGGGATGAGTATAAAAGAAAAGTAGAGGAGAAGGAGATAGGGAGGGAAAGGCCGAGGGGAGAAGGAATTAGGGAGAGTCCGACGGGAAATAGAACAGGCCAATGACGGAGGGGAGAGGGTGGTAAGGAGAGACAGAGCGGAGAAGGAGAAAATGAGATACCGAGGGAGAGAGACGTGAAGAGAGGCTGAGGGGGTGGAAGAAAGGGAGGGACCAAGGGGAGTGGCCAGTAGGGGAGGTCGATAAGGTGGTGTGGTCGGGAGACACTGAGTGAGAGGTATGGAGATAATGAGGGTACTGGGAGGCAGTGGAAATAGAATAAACAACGGGGAGACGGCAAAGTCAGGGTTGGAAGAAGGGCAGATATATCGGGGAAAGGCGAAGAGCAGAGTAGCAGCCGCAGTGGATATGGACGTGCGGAGAGTGACGGGAAGGGATGGACAGTGAAGAAGGAAGCGGCTGGATATGGTGTGAAAGTGAGAAGGGCGGAGATGAGCGATTAGATAATGTGGTGTGGACTGTTTTCCAGGATAGTGTAATATCGGAGTTGAAAATGAGACGTATGATGTTGGTTGCATCACACACCGCGTGTCCCGTCCCCTGAATTCCTGTCCGATTATGATGACCTATTTCGGTATTGCCACACTTCCTTGTCTCTGTTCGTTCATTACAGCCCCGGAGACGGCTACGACGGAAGAGGCAAAACTAACTGCGACTGAACCGTCAACTGCCCCAAATGAAGAGCCATCCTTAGGTACCAGGGCTTGTGTCTGTTACGGTCATTGGACATCTGTCACTCTGTGGCTCGCTCACTCTCTCATTCCCTCTTCCGTCCTCTCCGTTTGCTTTAGAGCAACAACCAGGTGAAATTTCTTCCGTTTGTGATGAATCAGTGACATTTTATGTCAAATACCTGCTTATATTTACAGTGGAGGTTGATCGCTCCTTGATTAGGAGCAGAGCCGAAGATTACAGGGAAATTGCGGGAGAATGTCTTTGAGAGCGATAATAAGTCAGTCACAGCGCATTGTTTGTTTCATATTTAAACCAGCCCACTGCACAGCACACTTGTGTGTCCTTCCAACTCGGGCCCTGAGCCCCTGCCTCCAAACATCCTCCCAGAATCAGAATCAGGGTCAATACCTTGTGAAATTAGCCGTCATGTGACAGCGGTACTCAGTGATACAGCATCCAAACATCCCGTATACTACAGTAAACAGAAATGTATTTCTAATGTACAAATATTCAGTTAAATAAACACTGCAGAGTGAGAAAAACAGTAGAAAGGTGGAGTTCATTGGTTCAATGTTCATTCAGAAATCCGATGACAAATGGGGGTGAATGAGGAGAGAGGAGGTAGGGAGGAACCGAGTGCAGAGGTAGTGAATGAGAGATCGAAGGGAGAGAGTGGTCTGGAGAGACGGAGGGTTGACGGAAGCAGAGGGAGAAAAGCTTAGGAAAACTGGCCAAAGGAAGTGTCAGGCGGGGTAGGATAAGTGAAGATAGAATTAAAGAGTGAAGGAGAGTGCGAGGAGGGAGGGTGGAGAGCATCTTTGTGCTCTCTCTTTCTCTCTCACTCTCTGTCACTGCCTATCCCTCTCCCTCTCCATTTCCCTTTCCCTTTCCCCTCCCCTCTCTCTTCATCATTCTCTCCCTCTGATTCTCCATCTCCCTATCCCTCTTCCTCTCCTCTCCCTCTCCCATATTCCTCTCTCTCTCTCTCTCTCTCTCTCTCTCTCTCTCTCTCTCTCTCTCTCTCTCTCTCTCACCCTCCCTCCACGAATGTGCAGTGAAATAAGCGTTACGTGTGTGTGTGTGTGTGTGTGTGTGTCTGTATCTATTCCGTTTCCGTGGAACCAATCCGTTTCCCGACATGTGTCGGTAATTTTTAACCTGAGCCCGAATACAGAGACCTCATGTCACTGAAGGAGGGACTCATTGGCTGTGGTGTGGCATGTTGTATGGCTGAAGAGATTGTGGGAATGATTGCGGAGTGAGAGGGATGGTCTGGGTTACGTTTGGTAAGGCCTGACGGAGACTGATAAATTGAGTGAATTCGGGTGGTTTAAAGCCAATCGGGTGAAAGGGCCTGATTCCACGATATTTTACTCCATGTGCCTGTTCTCCATGTGGTCATAAGCCTTCATTCTTCATTAACACACAATACCAAATACCAGGAACTCTATTCTTCTGCAGCAATGAACATGTGCCGCTCTAATCCAACATGTGGATATCACTGGTATAATTCCACATGTGTATAACACATTGCAATCCAGAGAACTGGGAAATCTCACACTCTATGTTTCTTCCTCTCTCACTCTGGATTCTTACAACTTTCTCTTCACAATTCAGTCTCTTTTTCTCATTCACTCTCTGTCACTATCACTTTTCATCGCGCTCAGTGTCGGTCTCTCCCTTGTTGTTTGCCTCTCATTTCTAACACGACATGCTCTCTGCCTTACTCCCCCTCTCCCTGACCCCCACACGAACCCGCCTGCCGTCATCTCAGACTCGTCCTACCCCTACCGTGAGCAACACCGGCTGACAGTGTACGTGATGAGGTCGGGTAGGCGGATCCAATGTCTCAGACGGTGCTGGAGGGGGAGGGGATTGCGCAATCGAGGGGACAGAGACGACGGAACACATGCTCTGAGCGGTACTTGACCCGAGAGTGATACCATGTTGACACAGGGCTGTTTTCTTTAGAGGAAGAGGACAAGTGGATTGAAGTGATCGTGGCCGCGAGTGGCGGCATGACTGACGAAGAGGTGCGGGAAGCCACTCGGCACAAGGTGAGAGAGCGATCTGAGCGTTCTATGGTGGGGTGAGGAGGAACGCTGGGGCCCATATTCTCTCCTTCGCTTCCCATTACGTCTCCTTCTTCCTCTCTCCCTCCTCCGTGTCTCTCTTGCTCTCTCTCTCTCTCTCTCTCTCTCTCTCTCTCTCTTTTCTCTCTCTCTCTTCTTTCCATTCTCTCTACTCTCATACACCTCTTTCCTCTTACCTCCCTCTCTCAGCTTCTCTTGCTCCCTCAAAACCCCTCAACTACCTCACCAAGCATTTACCTTCCTCTACGCAGCTCCAGGAGATGTTCGGTGATCCAGATCCTCAGCTCGAGCTTGTGCTGTGCATGTCGGAGATTCCGGAGGAGTGAGGGGCGACCCATCAACGAATGAAGAAGTCTGCAGTTCTATCTCCCTGACGCTTCACACCCTCTCCCTTACTCTATCCTGCCTTAAGCCAAATATACTGTCCACAGAGCCTTAATACTAGTTGAACTTCAAGATGTTACTACATTCTCCTAATTCGCTGTGTATCGCAGCCTGCGTGTTTTTAGTTGGTCAAAATATGAAGTATTATCCCATTGAGTAGTGACAGCAGAAGCCTGGAGTCACGGAGTATCGTGGGTATGGTCACCGTACACACTACAGTGTGAGACGTTAAATACATTCCACAGTGTATGGTTCCCTGTACGCAACGACACCACTCACTACAGAACTGGGTCAGTGATGGGCGTCACACACTTTCCACCGTGTTTCGTGCCCTGTAAACACGGACACCCCGCACAACAGCACTGGGTCAGTACAGAACGTCATTCGCCTTCCACAGAGTATGATCCCTGTGAAAGCCGACTCACCTCACTACAGGGCTGGGGCAGTGTGAGAGATTACACACCTTCAACAGTGTCTGGTTCCTGTAAGCAGCGACACCGCTTACTGCAGGACTGGGTCAGTTCGAGACACACACCTTCCAGAGTGTATGGCCCCGATAAACACCGGAATGAGTCAGTGTGAGAGGTCACACACTTTCCACGGTGTATGGTTCCCATAACCACCGACACCCCTCACTGAAACATCGGATCAGTGTGAGACACACATCTGGGCTTACAATACATTTGGAAAATTACGTGACGTCGGGCTTCATTGCTTTAATTTATTGCCAAAGATTTGCTGTTAACTACTTGATTGATTTGAAATAATGTGTAAAATAATGAATACCGCTTTGATAAAAAGCAAAACCGTGAGGTTGTCATGAGGTATGGATGTAGTGTGTAACGTCTCTGGACCTCCGGATGTCTGCGGAAAGCATCCTGTCCACACTTAACAGACATCTATTAACACACGCACACCACAGGACACTCCTGCACATATCCACCCTTATACATCTGTGCCTGAAGCACTCTCATTGTCCATCACTCCGCCTGACGTTCCCCCATTCCCCATCTCTCCCTCGGTCACACTCATTCCTCTTTCCTCTCTCTCACTACATAGCATTTTCCATCTCCCATTCCATTCCATTATATTTTCACTCTGTCTCACACTATCTCCATCTCATTCTCTCATGTGTCTCTTCTCTATGCTCTGCATTACTACGTCTCTCCTTCGCGGACCATAACCCAGCGAATCCCCTCCTCTAAGCTAGCGACTAAGGCTGCACAAAACACTCCAGCTGAGGCCTGACCCATGTTTCACAAAGTTATGATCGACGACAGATCAGATTCACCAGGATTGACGGACTTACTGAGAGACTGGACAGGTTAAGAACGTTTTCCGTGGAGATACGGAGGCTGACGGGTAAAGTGAAATGCTAAGCCACTACAGAGCATGCGTCAGGCTGCACTTGGGAGTGTTGTGTGCCGCTTGGAATCTTTATCTAAGAGGGATGTTTTGACATTGGAGATGCTCAGTTGGAGGTTCAGGAGAATAATAATCGGAATGAAAGGGTTAACATATAAAGGACGTTTTATGGCTCTGCGCCAGTACTCAGCGTAGAATGAAGGAGCTCATATCATTGAATTATTGGTCTTTCAAGTGCCTAGGTAGAGTATGTGCAGAAAATGTTTCCTGTATTTTGTAAAACTAGGACCAGAGGCAACAACATCAGAATTCCTTTAGCCAAATAGCGACGAATCGGTGAAAACCATGGCCACAGACGGCTGTGGGGGCCAAGACATTAAGTATATCTAAAACGGAACTTGAGGTTTTCGATTAGTTAAGTTGAACTATTCGGAAGCAGTCAGGTGTATAGTGTTTATTCGACAGTGTTTATAGTGTTTAGTATAGTGTTCATAGTGTTTAATCAGCCATGATGGAATGGCGAAGCAGACCCGATGGACCAAATGGCCTAATTTTGCCTCTATGTCACGTGGTCTGAAAGAGATTCGTTTGATCACAAGGGGCCTCAATGAGATAAACAGCAACGCTCCTTTGCCCAGGAAGAAGAACTCTAAAGCTATCGGGAGAGGTATAAGTTTACCGCGGAAATTTTCATCCAATATTTGACCAAACCGTGAAATATTCCCCCACAACTAATGACCTCTCTGAAACTGTGCTCCACCTGCTGCGTGACTTGAGTTCTCCTTTCCCTCTGTCTTCACCTTCTGGGTGAACAGTTGGCTGAACAGTTGATTTTTTTTTTCCTGGACTCCACATCCAGATAACGATGAACGCAACAGCTGCTTCAGCCACCACCGTCCTTCAATGAATATGTTCTCTCGGTGCATTCCCTGAGTGTACGGAATGAAGTACGGCCAGTGCCAGAGACAGAGAGAGGTGATATCTTCCCTGAGGGTGAGACTGAGATTGGAACCTCAGATGTTGCCCTGCACCACATGACCTTCTCCCAATGACGGCTGATTATTGTTTTGTTCTAAGCAAGAGGTCCAAAACACTGAGCAGACAAAAATCATCAACAAAACCATTTAGGTCGTTTGAGCTAATGCAAATCGTCAGCACCGTTATGCAAGTAAACATATTATTTTCAATGAGAGTTAATTTCTTTTTTTTATCCAAATTCCTACGTGATACATGTAGTCAGAAACTTGTGTTCAAACATAAACAAAGACAAAATTCTAAGGAAACAGGAAAATACCTGTTATTGAGTGTAATGAGTATATCTATATATGGCAAGTTATGAGTTCTATGTGCCAATTTAATCTGTTGTTCTCAATCTTAATGTTTTTGTGCTGCATCCGGGTTAACAATTATTTTATTTTTATTTGAAATTGTTCATTTGGAATACTAACCAAAAAGTTTTAAATCTTGATGCTGCCAGAAGATATGATAGATTCGGGTGCAGCTACAACGATTGGAAGTCTGGTAGGTGGTAGAAAATGTCTAAAGAGTTTTGACCCAAAGGCAATGACACCAACTGAGGATAACAGCTTGTTGAGCCATAGGAATGTTTCAGGTCCGTATGCCAGACTGGCTCTCGAGGCAGTGGTGAAGTTAATACAGAAAGACTAATCCTCGTTCAAATTTCCCGATAGTAGTTACAGATGTAATGCTCTGGTTAAGTACATGCTGTATTGTATTATTCTGCTATGCTGTTAGGTATTTTTAGTTTAGCAGGTTTTTGATTTTTTTCTACCAGAAACAGCATGTTCTGTTGTTAAACCACATGGACCAGTGTTTTGGCTTTGGCTAAAGTCGAGGTGTCATTTGCCAAACTTAGGAATGTCGTGTAGGCCAACCAAGTTCGTTTTACAGCATTTCGTAACATTGCACCCAGTGGGAGCTATGGAAGTTTCGAGAGAGCTGAGCGGGATCAGGTTTCCGAGGGACAGCAGCCGCGTTTGTTGTGTAGAGAAGAGCACAAGGGTAGACGCTTGTAGAAAACACGTGAAGTGCAGACCCTATTGCCAGGAGTGCGTTGTTCAAAAGAATATTTGCAAGGAGGAAATGCCAATAATTCTGTGTTAGCCAGACTATCTTTGAGGGAATTTCGATCTGTGGCCGGTGACTGGAATCCATCATCGTGAGTAAAGTGATACAGTCAACTACTACAGAACGAAGCTCCAACATTTATGTACACGTTTAGACTGGTTTATCTGCAATGTGCCCTTTGTCTTTTTTATTATTTTTTTTTATGCCGGTGCACGATCTGTTATATCCGGATGAATGACAACTGTGCATGGGGCAGCTTTCACTCGGCAATCGCCAGAGTTAAAGTTCCCCCTTTGCAACATGCATGCTTACTTGTTTGGTTGATGCCAAATTATACCAACCGAAGATGTGTTATTTATGGAAGGCGCTGAGTCATGTGGCTGTCAGCAGAGTTAGTTAACGTGCCATCTTTGTGACAAGCTACGTGAGAGGGTCACGCCAGAATTAAATCTGTTATGTGACATGAGAGAATTGGCGAAGAAGTGATGTAATCCATAAGTTCAGGGCCTTCAATTTGAAAAGGGAAAATGGGACCTTGGAGGTCAGGGTTACTGCTGAATGGAAAACGGCAAGAGAATGTAACCTCTGAGAGAGAGAGAGAGAGAGAGAGAGAGAGAGAGAGAGAGAGAGAGAGAGAGAGAGAGAGAGAGAGAGAGAGAGAGAGAGAGAGAGAGAGAGAGAGAGAGAGAGAGAGAGAGAGAGAGAGAGAGAGTACTGAAAACCGGGATCAAAACTCTGTCAGGAGTAAGTGGATCATTGCCATTATATTGTGTCATGTCATATGATGTGGGCGATGACCCAGCAATGCCAGACAAGAAGAGCAATGAGCCGTGCTCTGGCGCCTTGCCGTACCTGGCAAGATTTGTTTATTGTGGACACCTGTACCGAGGGACAGAGATAATCTTGTCTTGAATACCGTGCACAACAATCACTACATTGCACAGTGCATTGCGGAAGGAAAAGGTAAAACAATAACAGAATACAGAATAGAGTATAACTGCCACAGATAAAGTGCAGTAGAGTTAAACAATAACGAAGTTCTGATGAACCGCACGGCAACTTTGAAAGATTCAAAAGTTTTTTTTTTATTATTATCAAATCATACATCCTTATGCATAGCTGATTTCTTAAACATTTCTTAGAGAAGCAGGAGTCAGAGAAAGTACATGGAATTAATTCAAGGAAAAACATTGAGAGAGAACCCAAACCCTTCCCTACTCAAAAGGAACAGCATCCTGATCACCTAATTCCCTCCACGTCCAAACCCCCCTCCCCACCCCCGCAAACCACCGCACGAAACGACGAAACGGAGCAGGTGCATTTGCTTCATGTCCCGAACGAAAACAAAACAGACATTTAGAATACTAAATGAGCATTAACCCCGAAACTTCTTCCCCTCACACAACAAAACCAAAAAGGAACCGACGATAAAAGCACAGAATATAAATAGCATAAATCTGAGAAAGTCCAGAGTCTATAAACGCAGCTTCATCCTCTGATATCAACGACATTCATCAAAAGTGGGAGAAAAGACACAATCAAAGAGGCGTACCCGCCGTCTACAGAGACCCACACTGTGATCGGTCACTTATAGATTCCTACTCTGACAGGCAACCGGCGCTGAACTCTCGCTCGCTTATCGCATTTACCTCGATATCTCGAACCTCCTCGGCAGATTAATGGACTCGTTAAACGGCGAAACGGTGTGGAACAGAAATTCCCGCCACGCATCGGAATTTCTTCTCATTATGGTCGTCTGATTACGTACTCTTGTCACAGAATCTTCTCGGAGCTGGCAAAGCGCCGGAGCAGTCAAACCATCTCCAGGCTGTAAATGGCAGCCTTTAACTGTCCCAGGAACACGGTACAGATGGACGAAGAAACAGACATAAAATAACTTTAAAAATGTATATATGTTCGTGTCCTATTAGACAGATGTCGACTGAGAGAGCGTTTCTTTAGCACTTTTGTCTGTTTTGGAAGAGGCTGGTTGGGTTCTAATCCAGGATCACTCCCCTCGATGTCCAGTGCCGATGCCACTACATCAGCGGCCAGATAGACAATAAGCTGCAAGATCCTATTCCACTAGAATGACGTCAAGTCCATCTGCTCATATTAGGGATATTCTTATCACGTAAAACTATGTTAGAACATATTCCTTGTCCTTATAACAGTGGCTAGAAACTATCCTTGAGCCTGCAGTGTGTGATTTCATACTTTGGCATCTTCTGTCCGATTGGACGGGAGAGAGGATGTCTGGGATGGGTAGGACCCTGGAGTGCACTGGTAGTGGAAGTGAAGACAGAGGCCACGGAGGGGAGTCTGGCTTCCGTGACGTGTTGAGCTGCGTCCAGAACCCTCGGCAGTGTCTCTTAGTCACAGGAGGATCGGTTTGCGGTACCAAGCCATGATGTGTCCAGTCAGGATGCTTTCTGCCAAGGTGGACGTGGCTGCTGAGGTGTGGACTGCCACAAGTAACTGGCTGGATAGGGGGAGGGAATCGCGATGTGGTCCCACAAGATGTCTCCATGATCATTTGGTGGAACTGGGTGATCATTCACTGGCTTTGTGTCTTCAATAGGGAAAGGACCTCTCAGACCCCGACGTGGGTCCAGGTTCTTGTGTTTGAAGGAGGAAGTGCTGTGACCGTTCCTTTCTGTTGATAACGATACCCAGCTATCCGGGTGCAGAGAAAACAGCCACCAACAGCTGTCCAACCAACTGCTTCTCGGGACATCGCAGAACCAGCCTATTCCCATGGGTCCCTCTTCACCGGACAACTCTGTTCGGGTTGCATGTGGAGTATTGCATTTAGTTTCAGTCGTCTAATAGGATGGGTGACGAGGATTTGGAAAGAGCATAGACGAGGTTATAAGGAGGACCTTCGGGAGGAGAACTAGGAGTTGCACAAACTTGGATTGTTCTTGTCCGAGTGGCGGAAGCCAAGGTGAGAACTGAGAGGATCATTATTCTCACAAAAGGAAGTGTTGTCGCCGCTTTTTCAAGCTCTGGTTCGGTTCCATCCGGAATTTCAAATTAGTTTCGGACGCTCCATTATAGAAAAGAGGACAAGGCTTCGGAAAGGGTTTCGAAGAGATTTATAGGCACGAGATCTATGAGGAAGATTTGCAAAAACTCCTGTTATCCTTTCCAGAATGACAGACACCAACGGGAGATCGAGAGGCTTATAAGAGTCATAAATACAGTCGGCAACTGTAACCTTTCTCACAGCATTAAAGTACCAGATAACAGAGGACATGCCGTTGATGTGACAGCGAAAAATGTTCAAAGCAGATGTGTGGCGAAATGTTTAAAATAAAACAGAGAGTTGCGAGTGTCTGGAAATCATTTCTAGCGTGTTGGTGAAGGCAATGGTATTTATGAGATTCTGCGATAGGCAAACAAATTCACAGAGAAGGGACGGGTATAGACAACACGGAGACAACGTGATTAGTTTAATTAGGTATCACAGGCTTAACGATATCAGCCCAACATCACGGAGAAAATGATCTCTTCCTGCCCCACACGGTCTAACTGAAGAGATAATCACTGATGAGAGAAATTTATTTTCCACTCCATCGTGAATATGACGTCGTTCATTCTGAGTCTGTGACCCATGGTAATAAAATCTCATTCAACGGAATGATCGTCCCAGCAATCGCGCTGAATTACCTGAAAGAACCGATCAATTCTTCTCATAATTCCAGAGAAAACAGTCCCAGCTTATTCACTTTCCCCTTACACATACAGCCTACCATCTCTTGAAGCATTCAAGTCAGTGTGAGGAAAAGTCCCTTTACTCTATCCGTTGCGGGGATAACTTTCCTGAGGAACTGTAACTAGAAATGGAAAAAAAAACATTTAATGTGCATTCAGGCAGAGGGATTCCTTTAGTGAGGCATCAATGGCTTAATCAGGTCAGTCCACCGTCGCAGACACAATGTCCTCCTCCTGTCCTGCAGCTTTGTATGGTTTAACTGGAGAAGGGATCACTGACTGAGGACATTTGTTTCTCGCGCATTCCTGATTGTTCCTTCAATCTGGGACAATGACACACGGTAATATAAATCTCATTCAGGGGAGAAATCCTCCCTGCAATTGGTCTGAATGGTCTGAAAGAATCCAGTATTTCTCCTCACAATTCCAGGGAATACAGATTCACTCTCCCCACAAGCAGCAAGCGGGCCATCCCGGGACTTAGTCCTTTCAGTGTAAGCAATAGTCTCGCACACTCTCTTTAATCGGTAGGACTTTCCCAAGGAAATGTGACAAGACCTGGAACTAATATTCAAAGATAATTCTCACCACAACTTGTAGGACACGTCCCAGTAAGACAGCTCTATACCTCTTCTGCAATACTCATGCATCACAGCACAAGATACTGCTTTTTGTTTCCTAATTATTTGCGGTACCTGTATGTTAACTCTTAGTGACCTGTTGACAAGGACCGTGAGGTCCCTCTGAACCATTCAATCTGTCCCCAAATAAATATGGATTTTCTAGATTGTTCCACTATGAATGGATGGCCACAGATCCTCCATATTCTGTCCGTCTGCATTCCTTCTTCATTCCTTCACTTCTGTCTGCATCCTCACACCATGGCTGCGCCCTTCTCACCACTAACCCAGCCATTCAGATCTGTGCAACAGAGACATGGATATAATAAAGTTGGTCCTCACATTGAAAACTCCACTGTAGACTGTGAACAGCTGGGGTCTCACACGCAATCCCTGAGTCACCTAAATGTTTGAACGTGGTCCATTTATTTCCTCTACCTGACATTGACCTGCTGACTAATTCTCACCCAGGCATAAGATCAAGAACCCCGCGTGCTTATCCAAAACTTTTTTTAAGTTCATCCAATTCCACATTCATCAGTTCCCAATTTTCCATCTGTCTGTCCAATCCTGAACCCACACTGTCACTGCCAGCCCCGTGGGTGAGGATCTGGGGACTTGGTCTGTATCTCTACCTGTTGGATACGTACAGAATTCAATGTAAATATTGACCAAGTAAATATTGACGGTTCAGTGTAAACCGTTGTATTGGTAATCCGTGTCTCGGTCTTGGGTTCAGTGTGGGACTGAGTCTGAATTTCTCTGTAGTCTGAAAATGTGGAACTGATGAGCTGTCGGGGTATCTGTGCTCTGTAACACAGCTTGTGTGTAAGAGAGTAACGGCTGCTTTAGTTCCTCGACAGGAGGGAATATCGGAGTTGATTGAAATTTTTCCCTGCGGGTAGGAAAAGGAAACAGGGTCAGTGAGGGAGACGGTTGCCAAAATCGGTTGTTGCACCCTGTACCATTGTCAATCTGTCGGTATGACTCTTTCTTTCTTTGGCGCATGTATATCATTGCATGTGACGCTTGTCTTTCTTTCCTTCACTTTCAGCTATCCTGCGTTATTGACCATCCTATCTAAATCTCCCAATTTAGAGACAAAATTTTAATATTCTATATTTAATATTTCCTTTGCAGATCGAAACATTTCTTCGTTTTTTTTTCGTTTGACCTCTAACAGATACTATAAAATGCCTGTTACATTAGCAACATCTCAAAATTTTTGAGGAACACCGCAGAGCTTTATGCGCGACCCAGGACACTGCAAACCAGGACGGCCTAGGGTTCAGTGGTGTTACGGTTTCTCAAAAAATGATGGAGACTGATCTCCAGAGGGCAAATCGTTGCAAGTCTTCGATATACCAAGTTGTCCATGCCCACCACATCGATCCAGCCCCCACTGGTGCTATAGCATCTCTTGAATCTCGAGTAGGCAATGTCTTGGTAAATGCCTGCGGGAACCATGGGAATGCATTTGGTCTCATGCAGGTTGATAAACGCTGGCATTCACTTCGTGGATCTTATGGCAGCAGAGAACATCTTACGCAAGGAACCGAGACATGAGGTAGGAATGTTTGGAGCCATTAAACAAAAGTTTCCAAGCTGGACCAAAGTGCTGCAGCTTAAAGATGCGCTTGCTGCTTACAACATGGGTCAGATAATGTCCATGACTACCATAATGTGGGATGCTTATACCACAGGCTGTGACGACTCTAATAATGAGAAAGTGTTAGTCGTGTCATGGGGGCTCTCTGAAACAGATCAAAGAAAATACACGTTTACATCTTTCCCACATATTTTATTTTATCTGGATGAGTGGTTCGGGGATTTGCTGTTCCTGTTGTGTCCTTCGGCTGTTCTGTCGCTGACAGGTAGTCGCATGGAAGTTGATGATTTTTAATGCAGGAATCCCGCAATCAGCGTCGAGTTTTATTCATTTCATTCATATCAGACGCGGATGAAGCCGACAGAAATTATTCCAACCATTAATTGACTCTGCGAATACCTAGCTTTATTCTGTGGCTGCCTTTTCATATTTTGATCATCAGAAGGGAATCCGAATTCAAATCATTTGACTTCATTTTAATGCGTAAACTCAGCCAGATCTTGACTCTCCCTTCACCCTTCCACCGCTACATGCAGCAAAACAGTGGAAGTATTTCATGATCCCCAAAAACTGCTGCACTGGGTTCTGTTCAGTATTTTCTCAATTTGCGATTTCCCCTCTCTCTTTCAGAGAACCTGGTGGCGATTCTAATCCTGTCCTGGGGAAAGAGCGGTCTCTCCAAATGCGTAGCTCGCTACCTGGTGGGAATGGCAGCGGCCAATCTCCTGGTCGTTATATCGCAACAGCTGCTGATGTGCACTGCTTGGATTTACTTTCCACAATCATTCTTGTTCATCACTCCTGTGTGCAGTACTGCTAGATGGTTGACCTTTGCGAGCACCGCGGCCTCTGTCTGGCTGACGGTCTCTTTCACCATCGATTGATTTGTAGCTATTTGCTGTGAGAAGCTGAAGATAAAATATTGTACCGAGAGTACCGCTGCTGTGGTTATCGGGACAGTGAATGTGCTGACGTGCTTGGAGAGTGTCCCATGGGGTTTTACCTCTGAGCCTCTTGTAATAATTGATGGTATTCCCTGGTACTGTGTTCTTACACCGAGCTACAGAAACTTTCCCACATGGGCGGCTTTTGAGATATTTCATCGCATTTTTACCCCTTGTGTCCCATCCTTTCTGATTTTGATGCTCAATATTCTGACAGCCAGGCGAGTTCTGATGGCTAGTCGAGCACGCAGGCGGCTCCGAGGAAAAAAATTGAAGAGATTGACAAGGACCTGGAGATGGAGAACCGGAGCAAATCCATGGTTTTGCTCTTCAGTATAACGGGTACAACTCAGTACAACTCAGCTGCCTTCATGCCCCTATTCTGTACTCCCACTTGTGAATAAACTGAAACAGAATGATGAACTGATTTACAAACACAGCAGGAGAGCATCTGGTGATGCTCGAAATACAGAATAGCACGCAGAAAACCATGACGGTTTTCGGCTCGAGGAGTTGAATGTTTACTCTTTTCTATCTGCTGAGTTGCTCCAGCATTTTCTCGGTGTTGCCTTATCGTTATAAAACTAGTTACAGCCGATCCGGACGACACCACCGGCCTCAGCATCCAAGAAAACTCCATAGAACCCTAGAACACTGCAGCACAGTACAGGCCCTTCAGCTTTCCATGTTGTGCCGATCTATATAATCCTTAAAAAAAGTACTGAATCCACACAGCCCCGGAACCCTCTATTTTTCCTTCATTCCTGTGCCTGTACAAGAGGCTCTTAAATACCCATAATGATTTAACCTCCACCACCGTCCGTGGCAAGTCATTCCAGGCTCTCACAACCCTCTGTGTAAAAAAAAACTTAACCTGATGTCACCCCTAAACTTCCCTCCTTTAATTTTGTACATATGCCCTCTGGTGTTTGCTGTTGGTGCAGTTGGAAACAGGTACTGACTATCCACCCTATTTATGCCTCTCATAATCCTGTCGACCTCTATCCAGTCCCCTTTCATTTTTCTATACTCCAAAGAGAGACGTACCAGCTCTGCTAACATGGCTTCATATGACTTTTTCTCCAAACCAGTCAACATCGTGGTAAATCTCCTGCACCCTATTCTTAGCTTCCCTATACTTCGTATCATGGGGTGACCAGTATTGAACACAATACTCTAAGTGTGGTCTTACCAGAGATTTGTAGAGTTTTAGCATGACTTCTCTACTCCTGAACTCAATCCCCCTGTTAATGAAGCCTAGCATCCCATACGCCTTCTTAAATACCCTATCAACCTGCGCAGCGACCCTGAGGGATGTATGGATTTGAACCACAAAGTCCCTTTGTTCATCCACACTCTTAAGTAACTGACCATTAATCCTGTGCTCAGTCTTCTGGTTTGTCCTTCCAAAACGTATCACCTCATACTTATCCAGATTGAACGCCATCCGCCATTTTTCAGCCCAACTCTGCAGCCTGTCTATATCCTCTTGTAACCTTCGACAACCTGCAGCTCCATTCACAACTCGTACAATCTTCGTATCATCCGCAAACTTACTCATCCATCCTTCTGCGTCTACATCCAGGTCTCTGATAAAAATCACAAATACCACGGGTCCCTGGACAGATCCCTGTGGCAGTCCACTAGTCACCGACCTCCAGGCAGAATACCTCCCTTCCACAACTATCCTCTGCTTTCTTCCTTCAAGCTTTTTTTTTTATCCAAACAACCAAGGTTCTACTTATCCCATGTCTAATGACTAACTGGATTAGATTCTCCTGAGGGACCTTATTAAATGCCTTATTCAGTGGCATGTAGACCACATCCACTGCCCTGCCCTCATCAATTTATTTTGTTACCTATTCAGAAAACTCAATCAGGCTCGTGAAACACGATCTTCCCTTCATAAAACCATGCTGACTATTCATGAGTAGATTGTACTTCTCCAAATGCTCGTAGATCCTATCCTTAAGAATCCTTTCCAGTAATTTGCAGACCACCAACATAATACTCACTGGTTTATAGTTCCCAGGGTTCTCCCTATTACTTTCTTTTTTCTCCAGCCCTCCGACACTTCCCCTGTAGCCAAAGAGGAATCAAAGATCATAGTTAAAACTCCAGCAGTCTCTTCACTCTATTCCCCCAACAACCTGGGGTTGTTGTGTCATATCCGGACCTGGGAATTTAACAATCTTGATGTTTAAGACGATTCAGCACTTTTTTCCCTTAATCTCCACATTGTCCCGCACACAGGCCCGCTGTATTTCGACCTCACCCTGATTAAGATCATTTTCGCTTGTGAATACTGAAGCGAAGCGTTCATTTAGAACCTCCCAAGTCTCCTCCGCCTCCAGGCACATGTTGCCCTTTTATCTTTTAGCAGTCCCACCTTCGTTCTCGTCACCCTCCTGTTCTTCACATATGCATAGAACGCCTTGATCCTTGTCCTTAATCCTACATGCCAAGGCTGTCATATGGGGGTGTTGCATCGGGACTCAACTGCAGGACACAGGCACTGTAGTCTGGGAAACAAGACGAGACGGAACCAAGGACGGGACGGGATGCAGTCTAGTCAAGGGAAGTCGGGCTCGGACGAAGAATTGGGACCGAGAAGCCTGGGATGGAATAGAAGCCCGATACTGGACAAGGAACAAGAACGCAGAACCTGGGTCTTGCCTCGGGCACGGATCCCCAAACCCAGGCGAGGACATGGAGATTCTTGGCTAGAGACTGGGGGCTGGGGTTCAGGTTTGGCTTGAGTCTTGTCTAGACACTAGAGGCTTGGAGTCTTGAAGCTTGGCTAGATGCGTGGTGTCTTGAGACTTGGCGAGAGGCTGGAGATCCTGAGGCTGCAGGCTTGATTCGAGGCTTGCGGCTGGAGCTTGAATAATTCGGAGGCTGGAGCTAGGAGGCAGACTAGGAACGGTAAACCAACATGGAGCCGGGACTTAACCGTCGACAAGCCGGGACTCCTCTTTAGCTAGATGCTGACATGAGACGGGACAATACGCAGACATAGAGCCGGGACTTATCCGCCGACAAACCGGGACTCATCTTTATCTCTACACCAAGATGGGGCAGGACCGTCCGTCGGGTAACAGCAGAACGGCCGGACTTATCCGACTGAGGCAAAGACAAGACAAGATAGATTCCCCCCGCAGGGCAATCGAAGAACTGCCTGACTTACCCCACAAAGGCGAGTATAAGGCTAGACAGCTCCCCCCTCAGGGCAATGGCAGAACGGCCTAACTTACCCCAAGGGGCGAGGACAGAAGTAGTCAAACACGAAAGAACGATAGACAGTTCCATCTATGCATCGGGGTAGCTCCGAGTAGCCGTTACGGCCGGCAGCCTTAGCTGGCTATGGAAGCAACCGGATCCCTACCTAGCTAGGAGTGGCTGTCGGCCACCTGGACCGATAAACAGCTGAATCCATACTGCAATGGCAGCTCCGACTACTACCAGCAGGGCTCCCCGTAGCCATGTTTCTCCTACGCAGCCCCAAGGATGCCAAGAGTCCGTTCCAGCCTTCCACCAGCCATCTGTGCCATGGGAATCTTGAGAAGACGACCCCAGGGGCACACTCAGTACCAGGACCACTTATATTCCCAGTTCCACTATGAGCCTCAGATGTTTCTGGTTAAGTCCAAGCGAAGCAAGTGACCGCCGGAGAACCCAGATTCCGGAGTCTGTGGACCAGAACACGGACTTCGGACTGGACCATAACAAAAGCCTTATCATGCCCCCTTCGAGCTCTCCTATGTCCTTTCTTCAGCTCCTTCCTGGCTACCCTATATTTCTCATGAGCCCCTCCTACTTCCTGCTTCTTATATCTAACATATGCTTTCTTTTTCGTCCTGACGAGCTGCCTCACGTAAAGATCCCTTTTTCATCTCACCTTCTCCCGGCTTAAATTGAATCTTGAGGCAAACCTATCACTCCTTCTTCCCGATTCTGACAAAACTGTCGGATATGGAGTATACTTTCGTCCGCATCACCATTCCTGGTCCCATCATTACCCGTCATTTCCTTTACGCTCGTTTTCTCCTCTGTCTTTACCTGTGGCTTTCCCTATTGTTTTCCGGTTTGAGATAACTTCCAGTAACAGAAATTTATCCCTCAGTGAAAGAGTTGGGGGGAGGGAATCTGGAGTTGGTTTGGTGGAAGAGCAGATGTTGTGAACACAAGAACAAAAGACACAGGTGAGGCGAAATGGGAACTGACATGGTCTAATCCTAGACAAAGTGCAGGAGAATGTTTTTAGCTCAGGCAGCAGGACTGGAGAGAGAGTGAGAAAATAAAAAGATCCAATTCAGCTGCAGTGTCTCTTCCCAAAAAGTCCGTAGTTTACTCTTTTACACAGATGCTGTCTGGCCTGCAGAGCTCCTCCAGCATTTTGGATTTGCAGATCCTGCAGATTTTCTCTTCTTTCTGATTGGTCTACACCTGGACAATTTCAACGAGATATTCGGCTATGCCAACACAGAACTGGCCCTGGACAAAGAACAAGCGAATAATGGTTGAAAAGGACATTGATATAGAAACAGACACTTAATAATTAATGGAACAAAGGCGCCAGGTGAGGCAAGACTCCATGCGAGGCGTGGCAAAGCAAGGCTCCAGACAGGAAGGTTAAAGGGAGGGATACAGACGGGGACTTTGGACTGGAACAATCCAGCAGCCAGAGGCTGTATCCTGATCTAATTATGAAGCCAGCCCGAAAGAGAATCAGCTGCCTGGTCAGAAACTGGGGAAACACGGAAAAACTGGAATATAATATGGACCAGACTGCGAGTTTCACGAATCGGACCATGACAAAATATTATCTCTGTTTCTCTCTTCGCATGCTCCTAGGAGCCTTCTCAAGATAATAACAGTTCCATCCACTTCAATCTAATCTGGGCAGAACAACGATGTTGTGTCAATAGTCTCTGTTAATCCAACATCTGCATTCGTAAATTGCAGCTTCAACGAAAAGTAACCACCGCCGGGGTAGTCATCAGTCCTGAGCCCTGGAACATCAAGGGCACTCACTGGAGTCAATGGCAAGTGCGTCGGACGCCGGTTGTAAATGGATCTGTAAAGGAAATTAACTTCAGATTCTGTGTCAGTTATGGCTCCAGCATCAACACCATCAATCCACGAGATACATCAGAGCTTGTTCCCAGTAACCTTTAGGAATAGTTTTTTTCGCACTCCCGCTTAAAATGTCTATCTTCCCGTCAATTGCTACAGAAAACACTGGTCACTGTAATGTTCTAAAGACCCTGCTCAGTAGCAGCCCTCGCCTCGGTACATTGCACCAGTGGGTCGGGCATCCTATCGGCCCTTGGTGCTTGTTGGCAGCTCCAACCGATATCATCCCAATTACATCGGTTGTCAGATGTTTCATGACGAGCTGCAGAACGCACCCCGTGTGCCGTAATGTGCGCTTCAATAACAGAAGTTTCTACGAGAACTTTGCTCTGATGTTGGAGGCCTTCTGCTCCTCCATCTTGTTATCCTGCTCTCCAACATCTCTGAGTAATTCATTTTAAAGTCGGAAGAGGCCGCATCTTTCCGGTCATTCGAATACTTAGAGCAATCACGTCATGTGACATCCCGCTCTTCATAATTTGCTCCATCCTCAATTTATCAAAAACAGCGGAATGCACACTTTGTAGTTCAAACAGTGAAGCAGCTTCGCCAATTTGAAAATGTAGGCAGGCAATTTAGCTCCTTCTTACTAAAATATGTGCCTAAAATTTACCCTAAGATCGGCTGCGCTTTCAGCATTGCCAATAGCCTCTTCCAGAGCATGCAGGTAACTCGCTGATGAAGCAATAAATGTTCTGCCTTTAGGAAACTCGCTATATCAGCAGCTATATCAAGCTCTCTACCAAACTCAGTTTTCTCACATTATTCATGCAGTAACTGAGAAGTCTGCTCAGCGCAAGCCTCATATTCTTCATCCCCATCGGATATGGGCTTGATGCCACCGAACTTTCCAAGCCTGCAATAACTTTGGCTCTCCGAAGAAATACCTCTGCATTTATCAACCAGATTTGTAATAGCCAACCCGAGTTCAGAATTTAAATCAACTGCTGAATGAATCATTTTACAGATTAACAGCAGAATGATTTTTCGCTTCACTCCGCAGAAACGAATGTAACTTGTCTTTAAAGGCTTTGGCTTCAGTTACAGGAAACTCGACTTCAAATTCAGCACTCTCTCCTTTACTCCCCTCTTCCCCGAAGGTATGGACGGCCCATACATGGACGGTACCGCCTCTCCAGATACTCCAATGGGAACAGGCAAATCCTCTCCAGTCAGGTCATTGTCAATTTGGATAAAAGCATATTTACCCGCCATTAAGTCAAACTACCGTCCCCATGGTCGTAACGTTCACTAATATTTACGGTAGTTAAAACCCTTAGGCAATTAATTAATCAGGTCTTTTCCTCACTGACTCCTTCGTTCTGGCTCGCCCAGTTGTGGCTTTTCCTGTTTATCCAGAATGTGAATTTCATGCTCAGCTTCCTGTCGAGCAAGCTCTTTGTGGTGAGGGAGGAAATGTTGTGGCCGTTCAATTCGGATGATCACTGTATCCACCTGTCCATCTCTCTCCCACCTACTGCTTCTCGTGCCATCGCAGACCCAGCCCACTCCCGTTGGTTCGTCCTCGTCAAGAGAACTCTGGTTTTCAATAGAGCTCTGGTCAGGTTGCCTGTGGAATATTGCATTTAGTTTCAGTCGCTCCATTACAGGGAGGATGACGAAGATTTGGAAAGGGGATAGAATAGGTTATCGGGTGGACTTTAAGAGAAGACCTACAGGGTCTCAAGTTGCTGAAATTGCACAAACTGAAACAGCTCTTTTGTTAAAAGTGAGGTGATGTTGCCGCTTTATCGGTCTCTGGTTTGGTGCCATCTGGAGTTTAAAACTGGTTTCGGTCGCCTCATTATAAGAAACAGGCCGAGGCTTTGGAAAGGGTTCAGAAGAGGTTTATAAAGGGAGCAGATTTAAAAGGAGCATTTGCACGAACTTGGTTTATTCTTTCCAGATTGGCAGCCACCAAAGGGAGATAGATAAGCATAAATACATTAAGCAAGTATAACTTTTCTCAATGAATTTAAGCATCGGGTAACATGCGGCTCAGGTGAGATAAGAAAATGTTCAGTGGAGATGTGTGGGGAAATGTTTAAAACAAAACAAAGCAGAGAGTTGCGGGTGTCTAGAATGCATTCCTAGCGTGGTGGGGAAGGCGGTGGTAATCATAAGATTCTGAGATAGGCAATCAAATGCACAGAGAAGGGTCGGATATACAGAACATGCAGGCAGGGTGATCAGTTTAATCAGGCATCACCGGCTGAACCATATCGGCACAACATCACAGACTAAATTGTCTCTTCCAGTACCAAATTCTCTAACTGCATAATCCCTGATGAGGGAAATTTATTTTCCATCCCATCGTGAATATAATTTCATTCATTCTCAGTTTTTGACCCATGGTAAAAGAATTTTCATTCAAGGGAAACATCCTCACAGCAGTTGGTCGTATTACCTGACAGAATCCATCAATTCTCCTCACAATTCCAGAGAATACAGGCCCAGCTCATGCACTCTCCCCTCACACAGACAGCCTGCCGTCGCTGCAGCCGTTAGGTCAGAGTGAGGAATAGTCCCTTCACTCTCTCTGTCGCAGGGATAACTTTCCTGAGGAACTGTGCCCGGACCTGGAAATAATATGTGACGTGCATTCAGGCCGAGGGATTAGTTTAATGAGACATCACTGGCTTACTTATGTCAGCCCAACATGACGGACGGAATGTCCTCCTGCTGTACTGCACGTTTGTATGTTTTAACTGAAGAGGGAATCACTCTTGCTGAATATCCGCTCCTTCATTCTGGGACTGTGACACATGGCAATATAATGATCATTCAGGGGAAAGATCCTCCCTGCAACTGGGCTGAATGATCTGAAAGAATCCAGCAATTCTGCTCACAATTCCAGCGAATACAGACTCACTCTCCCCGCACTCAGCAAGTTCCCCTGAACTATACTGTCAGTGTGCTGAATAGTTTCGGCACCAACTCTTCAATAGTGACAACTTTCATTAAGAAGTGTGACAAGACCTGGATCTAACATTCAGGGTGCATTCTTATCACAACTGCAGGACACCTCCTAGTAAGATATCTCTATAACTCTTATCAATCCTCCTGTATCACAACATAAAAATAAATACTGTTTGGCTCTATAATTATTTGCGTACATGTAAATATTGATTTTCTCGGTTTACTTCCATCTGGAAATGAATGGCCTCACATAACCCTATCAACTGTCCGTCTGTCACATCTTCACTCCTTCACTTTTGTCTGCATCCCCAAACCCTCACTGCACCCCTCACTACTAACCCTGCCATTCAGCTCTGTACAGTAGCAGACATGGATATAATATAGTTCGACCTCACGGACAAATCTCCTCAGTAGACTCTGAACAGCTGCGGTTTCAGCCACAAGCCCCGAGGTACCTAAATGTTTGAACATGTTCCATTTGTTTCATTTGTCTGACATTAACCTGCTGACTAATTCTGACGTATTATCCAGAACCACGCGCGCTTATCCGAAACGTTCTTAAGTTCTTCCAATACCACATTCTTTATTTCCTAATTTTCCATCTGTTCGTCCAGTCTTAAGCTCACACTGACACTGCTAACCCCGTGGGTGTGGATATGGAGATTGGGTCTGTGTCTCTACTGTAGGACAGTGGTGCCGCGGTCAATGGAAATGTTAACCATCTGTGTTTCAGTGTAGCCGTTGTATTGGTAATCTGTGTCTGGGTCTTGAGTTCAGTGTGGGATTGAATCTGAATTTCTCTGCTGTCTGAAACTGGCACTAATGAGCTGTCGGTGTCTCTGTGCTGTGTAACACACCTTGCGTGTCAAAGAGGAGCGATTGCTCTGGAGCCTCCACAGGAGGGAAAATTGGAGTTGATTGAAGTTTTCCCTGTTGGTAGGAGAAGGAAGGTCGGTCAGTGAGGGAGAGGTATATGCCAGACGGTTGTGTGAAGCGGTCGTTTCAGCGTGTGCCACTGTCAATCTGTCGGTCTGACCCTCTGTCTTTTTCACAGTTATAATATAGCATATGATGCTTGTCTTTCTTTCATTCTCTTTAATCCACCCTACGTCGATGCTTCTCCCAATTTAGACTCCTATGTTTAATATTTATTATTGAATATTCCCTTTGCATTTCTTCCTTTGAATTCTGGCAGGTCTGAGACGCTCTTAAGATCCAATTACATCAGCAAAATTTCAAGATTCTTTTCGCAGCACTTTGTGTGTGTCGTTTTCCCCTGAGGATTTCCAGCATCTGCAAATTTTGTCATCTTTAGTACATCAGCATCGTGTTCATCCGAACACGGTCATTCCGCGTGTGTGTGCGTGCGTCCAGGATGATGTTGAAAATGGAACTCCGTAGGGAGAGAAGTTTGGGTTCGGACGTGTGGTTGAACTCTGTTCACAAGTGGTTAATTAGCGGAGAAAAAAATGAAATCTGTAAATGTGGCTGCTTCGTGTGTTTATCAATGGAGCTCCGGCATTCTTCTCACTAGGTGAGGAACCGCGGAGGAAATGCCTACGAATTTAGAAGTGCTTGTCTTCTGTCGGCCCAATATGTACATCAGAGACAGTGAATGGTGTTGAATTACCATGATTGTTCAAGTGACTGTAGTCAGTCAGCGGCATAACAGTGTCTCTAGAGACTGATCTTTTCTATCAATTAAGGGCGTTTTGATTGCATTATCTCAGATTCTCCGATGGAGCTGTGAATTCAGGAGCAACACAATCACGGAAATGGGTTATCCAGTCCTTTTGCGGATAGGAGAAGTTTACTATCCTTTTATTTCAGCCTTTGGAATTCTCGGTAAGCTGCGGTATCAGCTGCCGTTGGTGGGAATTGAAATTAATACCCATATAGTGATTGTTTCTGTCGCTGGTTTCCACAGCCGCATGTCCAGTCCTAGTATTCGGCATTCTAGGAATGGAATCAAAGCAGCGACTGTGGATTCTGATATCTGATTCTAAAAATAAACCGCTGTAAGAATTCAGCGAATCCGCCAACATCGGAAGACCTCAGTGATATCTTCCAGCGGTTTGTGTTCAATAATGTGATGATCGGGTCTCTGTGCTATTGGTCTCGAAGCAGCTACACTGCATTTGCAAATACTGTGTTTATACTGCAGCGGAGATGATGCTAATTGATTGTCTGCATTGGTATATGAGCGATTGTGTGAGGTACGTGTCATGATCAAACAATCGATTAGTGGTAACGATTCAGCAAATTTGAGGAGCTCCCTGTTGCAGCCGGAAGATTGAGGATTTTCGGTAAAAGTGAGTGGTGTGACAGAAAGTGAAGCAGTTGCTGGACAACACAATGACGTCGTTGCTGATCAATTAACAAAGCCGACGTTTTGATTCATAACTACCAAAACTGTGAAATGTATTATATTATCCATATAACTATAAATACTGCAAAACGTATTATAATATATCCACATCTGACACCGCTACAGACATCTGACTGTGTCACCGTGCCTGCTACTGGATGTTGCATTATGCTCCCGGCTTCCCTGTGATGGAGTCAGTCGGGGGCGTCAAGTATATCTGAGAGGCTGTATCAGACTCGGCTGTGACTGCTGCCTCAGTCAAAGTTCTGCTGTAAAGTCGGCGAGGTGGCAAATGCTGGAATAGGAAACAAACACGGGAAATACTGGAAATCCAAAGCCTCAGGCAGCTTGTATAGAAAGAGTAAGAGAAAGTCGTGACATGGGGGCTCTCTGAAAACAGCTCAGAAAATACACGTTAACTGCTTTCCCATATCATATTCTATTTTGTCTGGATGAGTGGTTCCGGGAATTCCTGTTTCTGTGTGTCCTTCAGCTGTTCTGTCGCTGACAGGGAGTCACATGGAAGTTGATGATTGTTTAATGCAAGAATCCCGCCATCGGCGTCCGAATTTATTCATTTCATTCATATCAGACGCGGATGAAGCCGATAAAAATGTTTCAAATAGTACTGACTCTGAGGGGACCTAGTTTTGTATGTCCGCTGCCTCTTCATATTTTTTGGCCATCAAAAAGGAATCCGAATTTAACTCATTTGACTTTATTTTAATGTGTAAACTCAGCCAGCTCTTGTCCCTCTCTTCACCCTTCTACCGCTGAATGCAACAATAAATTGGGAATATTACATGATCCCCGAAAACTGCGACAATGGGTTTTACTCAGTATTTTCTTAATTTACTATTTCCCCACTCTCTTCAGCGAACTTGGTGGCGATTGTGATCCTGTCCCGGGACAAGTGCGGTCTCTCCAAATGTGTAACTCTATACCTGGTGGGAATGGCAGCGGCCGATCTCCTGGTCGTTATCTCGCATCCGCTCCTGACGTGGACTGCTTGGCTTTATTTTCCCCGATCATTCCTGTTCATCACTCCTGTGTGCAGTATCGCTAGATGGCTGATTTCTGCGAGCACTACTGCCTCTGCCTGGCTGACTGTCGCTTTCACCGTCGATCGATTTCTGGCTATTTGCTGTGAGAAGCTGAAGACAAAGTATTGCACCGAGAGAACGGCGGCTGTGGTTATCGGGACAGTGAGTGTGCTGGCCTGTTTGGAGTGTGTTCCCTGGGGCTTTGTATACGAGCCTGTGATAATAATTGATGGTATCCCCTGGTATTGTGTTCTTACACCGAGCTACAGAAACTCTCCGTCATGGGTGGTATTTGAGATGTTTCACCGCATTTTTACCCCTTGTGTCCCATTCTTTCTGATTTTGTTTTTCAATATTCTGACTGTTAGGCGGATTCTAGTGGCCAGTCGAGCCCGCAGGAGGATCCGGGGACAAACGAGTGGAGAGAATGACAAGGACCCGGAGATAGAGAACCGACGCAAATCCATCGTTTTGCTCTTCAGCATAACCGGTAGTTTCATACTGTTGTGGGGCACACGTTTGGTATTTTTCATCTATCAACGGATTTCAAAGAGTTTTGTTTATTATTCTGTCATGAATCCCGTTTACATTATAGATGAGACATCGGGAATGCTGAAGATCCTCAGTTGCTGCACCAACACGTGTATTTACGCCCTGACTCAGAGCAAATTCCGAGAGGATCTCAAGAATGTGCTGAAATACCCAATGAGTCGGATTTTGAAACTCATTTAAACATAGAAATAAATGATGTGCTGTAGTACAATTCAGCTGCCTTCACGCTCCTATTCTGTGCTCCCGCTTGTAATAAACAGAAGCATTGTGATGAACAGAGTTTCAAACAAAGCAGGAGAAAATCTGTCGATGCTGGAAATATAGAACAACACATACAAAATCATGAAGGTTGTCGGCCCGAATAGTTGAATGTTTACTCTTTTCCAAAGTTGCCATCCATCTGCTGAATTTCTCCAGCATTTTGTGTGTGTTGCCTTACAGTTATACAACAGACATGTACAGTCGATCGCAACGGCACCCCTGGACTCAGCATCCCAGTAAAAATCCCCTTTGCATCTCACCCTCGTCCCGCTTAAGTTGTGCCTTGAGGCGAACCAGTCAACCCTTTTTCCCGATTCTGACAAAACAGCTTGATATGGAGTATACTTTCGTCGGTATTACCCACTCCTGCTCCCATCATTACCCGTCCTTTACTTCACGGTGAAGTACTCCTCTGTCCTCCTCTTTACTCCTCTGTCACTACCTGTAGCTTTTCCTTCTGTTTTCCGATTTGAACTAACATCCAGTAACAGAATGCTAGCTTTCAAAGGGAAGGTGGAGGAGCGGTGTTGGGTGGACGAGGCGATGCTGTGAACCCAATAACAGAAGACACAGCGTTGCGAAATGGGAACTGATATGAACTAATCCGACACAAAGTGCTAGCGAAAGTCTTCAGCTCAGGCAGCAGAATTGGAGAGAGAGTAAAATAAATCCAATTTTGATGAAAGGTCTCTGCCCTAAACGTCCACAGTTTACACTTGTCCACAGATGCTGCCTGGCCTGCAGAGCTCCTCCAGCACTTTGGAATTCTTGAGTCTGCAGATTGTCTCCTGCTTCTGACTGGTCTACTCTTAGTCAGTGTCAACTAGACATTCAACTATGCCAAAACAGTGCTGACCTTGGACAAAGATCAAGCAAAGTATCGTAGAAAAGGACGGAGTGATAGAAACAGAAACTTGATAATTAATGGAACAAAGTTCCAGCTAATTTAGAACTGACGCAACTGGGAAATTGGAGGCTCCCTCTAAACAAACACGATCGGGGACAATTTATTTATACAATTAGTAAGATGTTGGGATGAGCGGCAGTTTGTATTCAGATATTACATTCTCCAGAGAAAGCTGAATTGAGGTATCATTCTGAGTCCTTCAGTGGTTGGTCCATGATCCATTGCTGGTCCATGTTTATTAATTTTAATCGTGAGCGGGTAATAGCGAAGTACAAGCTCTAACTTAAGCCTGGTTAAGACGGGTAATAAATAGTGAGGATAATCCTGGGAATTGTAAAACAGTGACTACTGCCATCAATGGAGGCTAAAAGTTTGAAGGGGATTCTTCACGATAGGTTTGACAAATAATTGGAGAAGCATAATCACGGGCAGACAACTGGCTTTGTGAGGGGAAGGTCATACCTTACGCACCTGAATGACTTTTTGAGAGAGTGACAAAACAAATTAATGAGATGGATGATCTGTGTATGGAATTCAGTGAGGCGTTTGACAAGAGCCCCCACAATAGCTCGATCCAGAACGTCGGGAGGCATGGTGAGTAATGGGCTGGCAGTTGATGGGGCGTTTCAAAAAGATCCGTTCTGTAACCCTGCTTTCTCTGATATTTGTAAATGACTTGAGAGAAGAAGTGGACTCGCAGTTTGGGGCTCCATGTTGCACAGCGGTTGGAATCAGACGATTCCAGCTTGGAGCAATGGTAATCGGAGTTCATTCCGGTGTTTTTTTCTGAAAGGAATTTGTACATCCTCTCCGTGATGTTCATGGGTATTCTCACAAGGTAAACGAAAAATAAGGAAAACAACTTAGCGATCAGGCCGGGGTGAAATTGAGTTTACCGGGCGCCTTGGCTCATTATTCTTCGCTTCATCCCTAAATGAATCAATGTCATCTATGCACTGTTGTGGACAGCGTAGAATTTCAGCACAATAAAAAGTTCATACACAATAAAGTTTTAAACTGAATTACAGAGTACATATGATAGATTTGATCGCAGTGTGGAGGAACAGGAGATTCGTGCTATGCAAGCCTATAGATCCCCCAACATTTCCAAATAAGTTAATTTAGTGTTTCCGAAGGCTCATTGCTTAAGAACTAGCAACTCCGGATTAGTGATCTGACGGGGGAAGAGATGCTACAGAAGTACCGGTAAATGTGTGGCTAACGAGTTGTGCGGGAGGTCAACGTATACACACATTATTGGTCTCTCTTCCAGCATTTGCTGCGACTGGTGTAAGGAGCACGGGTTTTACACAGGTACTGAAATAGATTTAATATTCTAATTGGGGATGCAGCTGCCCTGGCGTTAACATGTGGTATGCTCATGCCTGCTGTTGGGGGGGGGGGCGATGGAGTAGTAACTAGAAACACAGGTAAGCAAGTAGCATTGAATAAAAGGCAGAGACGAGGTCAAGGAATTCCAAACTGAAGGCCAGAATGGACCCAGTTAATTATCCCGGTGGCTCCGAGGCCGAGGTCCGTTTATGTCACAAAAGGTGTGTAACACTTAAGGCAGACGTTCTTCGAACCTGGTTTAATACGTAACGTAGTGAGCCAGCTATTACAGAGCAGAGCAGAGCAGAGAATTTCAGAGCAGAGCAGTTCAGAGCAGAAAATGCCTCTCCCGACAATAATTGATCTAACGCCCCCTAAAATCCGTTTGCCGATCGGCCTACATACCCAGATCTGGTTGTGACCCAAATTCGTGTGCACCCTCATATTGAAAATGCCCTCTAAAATGCGGACATCACTAAAATCCACGTGCACCCGCAAATCTGCGCATGTTCCCATATGCACATTAAATTACCCGGACGAAGATTCACTCCAAACACAAAATGGCGACCTGGACATTAAATTACCCTAACGCATCCCAAGGTCCGACTCAGCCAGATCCGTCTGAGCCATCATTTACACCCACAAAAACTTTACAACTCCCATATTCGTCGACACACACTGAAATCTGCTCAATCCCCAAATAGATCCGCAGCCCCGTATTGGAGCACGCACCCCTAAATCAGCGCACGTGTGCAAATACGTGTGCAAACCCATTTTCGAGAACTCATCTGAATCCGTGCACATCCCCGGATTCATGCCCTCCCCAGGAACGTTTGAACTCCCGTTTTCGCCGACATAATCTAAATATGCGTAATCCCCATTCAGTGCGCACCGCAAACCTGCTGACAATCCCACATGCACATCAGATTTTCCCAGAGAAAGAATCACCTCAAACAGTTGAGAAAATGGCTTCCTCGTCATTAATAATCTGCATGTGTTTAAACCTTGATCCGCCAAACACAGCCAAGTCTATTCGTAATCCACATATATGTGCACGCCCATCTTTGAAAACACATCCCTGTGTTTTCTGCAAGTCTGCAAGTCAGTGAGCTCTCCAAACGCGCTGACACACCACATCGCATTTTTCCAGAGCAAGAATCATTTCAAAGCGTTCAGTAAATGGCTGTTCCGACATTAAAATTCCCAGGTACCCCCGAATACGATTTGAACTGTAGATCGGTCGAGAGTCGCCACAATAAGTACATGTGAAACCCCATAATCGACAAGGCACGGCTAAATATGCGCACATTGTAACATACGTGTGGACCCTAAATTCGAGAGCAGAACCGTATATCAGCCATATCCCCGGATTCATGTGCATTCCCAAAACCGTGTGAAACCCATATCCGTGAAGACAGCTCTGTCTGCACAGTCCCCAAAACAGTGTGAACCACAAACCCACTGGCATCCCTGCATGCATATTAGATTAGGCCAAAACAACGATCATTTCAACCACTTCTCAAAATGGCAGCCTAGTCATTAAAAATCCACATCACAACTAGAATATATTCGTCTGCAAATCCTAATCCGCCAGCACACCCAAAACGCATCCCCAAGTCTGTGCAACTCACATAATCAGTCCGTGCCCAAAGACGCTGACATCCCACATACAAAATAGATTATTCCAGAGCAGGAATGATTTCAAACAGTTCAGAAAATGTCCGTTTGGGCATTTAAAATTCACACGCACACCACAATGCACACTGATATTGGACAACACTCTTCTAATTCTGCGCACATCACCAAATCCGTGCCGAACACTCAGCTAAACACTTAGGTAAACACTTTTAAATCTGCGCGGGCATCCAGGTACAATCCATAATCCTGTTTGCAGACCCGTGATAAAACCTGTGATTTGTTAAAACAGCCCTATATCCGTGTGCATCTCCAAATCCATGGGTACACCAACGCAGAGCGCACCCCCATATTCGATAAACAGCCCTATATCCGTGTGTATCTCCAAATCCCTGGGCACACCAACGCAGTGTACACCCCCATATTTGATAAAACAGCCCTATATCCGAGCGCATCTCCAAATCCATGGGCACACCAACGCAGTGCGCTCCCCCATATTTGATAAAACAGCCCTATATCCGTGTGCATCTCCAAATCCATGGGCACACCAACGCAGAGCGCACCCCCATATTCGATAAACAGCCCTATATCCGTGTGCATCTCCAAATCCCTGGGCACACCAACGCAGTGTACACCCCCATATTTGATAAAACAGCCCTATATCCGAGCGCATCTCCAAATCCATGGGCACACCAACGCAGTGCGCTCCCCCATATTTGATAAAACAGCCCTATATCCGAGCGCATCTCCAAATCCTTGGCACACCAACGCAGTGCGCACCCCCATATTCGCCGATGCTGCCCTAAATCTGCGCCGTTCACAGTTGATTGTGCACCAAAACCCACTGACGCATCCTCTTGATAATGAGGTTATCATTTCAAACTGCTCAGAATATGACTGCCTTTTTATTAAGTGCGATCGTAAACTGTAGCCAGATCAGAAATGCTGGTCAAGTCAACTGGTTCCCAAAGAAAATTATTTCTCTTTGCTGGTCGGCGATAAAACATTTTAAAATCGCATGTACAGTTAGGAGATATTTTTTAAAAAATGGTAGAAATACTGGAGTCATGATGAGGTTGCTGGAGAGAGACATTTATACCCCTGCTTTCCTCCATAATTCAAAGAGATTGAAGGATAAGTTTGTAGGGTGACAAAACGTGACCGGAGCACTTGGCCCTAAAAACTAATGGCTACCGGGAGAAAGCAGCATCTGTCCTTTCCGCAATTTCTCCAACAGTTTTAGGACTAGGTCCAGCCAGATCATAACTGGGTAAGGATATGGGCCTCAACATAAAAAATCGGCACGCAGCCCAGAATGTGTGTGCATTCCCAAATCCAAGCATACCAAATGTGAAGCAGGAGTTATTTGAAACGGTTATTTGATACACATTGGATTTTCCCAAAGGAAGAATCGTTTTTCAGTGCCAGCATTCACCTGAAAGCAATCGTGAGTACATAGTGCATAGTTTAAAGTGCAACGAATATTAAAGGTACTATAAATGAAATGATTTTGAAATTCGCCACAACCCCCAATCGAACGAGACCAACCAATTTATGTGCACCCATGTACGACGATAGGCACATAAGCCTGTTCTCATCCCCAATCCTCATGCACCCGGATATCCATATCGATACGGACCCATATTGGCTGACACATCCCTAACCCTGTGCAACCTCCCAATCAGAAAGCACCACCAAATACGTTTGTCTCCCAAATCCCTAATCCATGCACCCGTACAATCACTGCACACGATTTCGGAGAAGCTCTCCTAAATCTGTGTACGCCACTAAATCTGGATGCAACGCCAAATTCGCTGAAACACCCGCATGAACATTAGATTATTCTGGAGGTAGAATAATCTCCAACAGTTCATAAAGTAGCTGGCTCATAATTCAATAATAGTTAGAACAAAGATCAAGGTTTAAATTGCATTTAGTAGCCGGGTTTCTATAAATGAGATTCTTCACACTCACAGAACAAATCAGTGTGCGCCAGCAAACGCATTGGCAATCCCACATGCACATAAGAATATCCTCGAGACGGAATAATTTCAATCAGTTCACAAAACCGTCTTTAACCAATCAATAAAAATACAGTACAAACTTTCAAGTGCATTTATTAGATATCCTTCCATATCCACCGACAAGCCAGATCGCCATGCACAACCAAATTCGTGCTGAAATGCCGCAACAGTCGAATTTGTGTTCATCCATTAATACACGTGAATCTCCATATCCACGTGCCTCATAAATCTGTGCACATTGCAACTGCGCACCCACAAATCAAAGTGCACCCCAAACGCGCAGACACCCTCCTCAGGCATAGCAGAGTATCCAGGAGGAAGAATTTTTTCAAACTGTTCATTTAATAGCTGCCTCCACCAACACATTTTAGATGACAAAAACTAAAATTGCACGAACTCCAGTTCATTACGTGCACCAAACCCGCGTACTCAGCCAAGGTACATCAGATTTTTCTGGAGCAACACTTGATAAAACCCTTCTTGCACATATCCGAACAAAGCCTCCGCATCAATGCTCCGGCTCCGCAGCAGATACCACAGGCAAATTATGGGTAGACAATGCCACCAGTTGCATCCAATTTCTCCGAGGTCAGGAATATGTCCATGGATTGTTGTCCGACTCCACCACGTACGTGGTACTTAACTTACCAACTGGAGCACAAATCAATGTCAGAAACTCCAGTTAGTTCGTGGGGCAATACCGCTCGGATAGACAGACTCCGGCTGGCAAAAGCAATTTCTCTCAACCCTGTGCCTTGATCCTGATCTAGAATGCCACGTAAGCCCTCTCTTCTGGCGTCTGCATGCAATATATACGGCAATTGGGAGTCTGAGGAACAACCAACACAAGCGGTTCCGTCAGCCGCTCCTACAGCAACTGAAACGCCTCTTCAGGTCTTGCATCCCATCTTCTTTCAAATGGTTCCAAAGGACTAAGATAACCTCTACATTCTTCTTTCGTCCTCCTCCTTTTCTTTCCCAAGGGAGGGTTACCACACAAAAGCTTATTCAAATGGAGACTCGTTTTTGAATAGTCCTTCAGGAACCTCCGACTGTACCCTCAGAATCCAGGGAAGGAGCGGAGGGCGCTCAAATTCTGAGGCCTTGGCCATGTGGCTACCGCCTCTATCTTTGAGGGTTCGTGGCGATTTCATCCCGTGAGACTGTGTAACTAACACGGTTGACAGACGTGTTGCAGTATTGAAAATTAACCAGGGGAAGTTATAATCCTCCAGCTTTCAAGGGCCTAACACATTCATCAGGCTCGCTTCATGTTCCGCCAAGGTGGAACCGAACACAATGTCCAGGTACACCAATATCACACGCAAGTATATATCCCCTACCGATTACCCATGACACGCTGGAGAGTAGCCGTGTGTCCGGAAATGACCTGTGGCACTATTTCGAACTGTAAGACATATGAATGAAGGGTTTCGGTTCGAAAAGTCGTCACTACCTCCTCCCACAGATGTTGTCTGGCCTGATGAATTCTGCATACATTTTGTGGTTTTAGAAATATGAACGCCGTTTCTCCTGCTAGCCTCACTCATGGGGACCTGGTAATCCCCACTCTTCAGATCCAGCACGCTGAACCACTTCACTCCACTCAGGTGCTCGATCCTCAGAGACGTGAAATTGCCGGGGACTGTGGCTACGATAGTAGACACACATTTAACCCTTCCTGTTCGTCTTCCGCTCCACCACTCTGTCTTTACTGTATTTATTTTAACAGTGTTGGAACTGGAAACACTGACGCTGTAAATATGATGACGTTGGAAAATGTTTCATTTTAAAGGTTTTTGTACGTTTATTATTCAGAATATTTATGGATTAGATTCGTTAACACAATTAATTTCAGAATATTTCATTATATTATAAAGATTTGTAAAACTTATCACCATAATTCCAGAATTATATTTACATGATATTATACAAAACCCAGCAGCACGACCCCAAATGCTATGATCGCGGTAGCAGTTCAGTTACTGCGCAGCCGCACACCCGCGCAACCAGAGGGAACAGTGCTGACACCAGCGAACACAGAGAGGACTTTAGTGATGTAGGGAAAAATGGGAACTGTCAAAGAATAGGAAATGGAGTATTAGTTAATCAACTGCGGAGGGAGAAATAGAAGAGGAATAACGGAGTTTGCTTTTTGGGAAGCGGGAGGAATGATTTCTGGATAAAAATGGTAAACTATTTGAATCCTCACATTAGGCGAGTCTCTTTCACCCTTCCCAAAACTCAAGCCGGCCTCAATGAAGTTAGCGTGAACCCTGATTTATCTAGCGAATGTCCATTAGGGATGGAAATTGTTACACGACCATCTCAAGACTATTCATCAGACCAGGCAGAGCCTCATTACATCATGGTCATGTGACTGTCACAAGATACCTGTGTTGTCTTTATGGCAGTTATTTAGTTTATAATATTTTCGCTTAGTAATTCATTTGTTAGTATTTTCTAGTTAGAATTAGAAGTGTTTAAAGTATATTCATTGCCTGTAAAATATATCGGCATGCGATGACGTCACATCCGGTTTCGCCGCGTCTTGTGGGAAAATACCGGTTTGAGATCGACGCGAGTGTGGGGACTCACCACGAGGCATACCTGAGCAGAAGTTGTTTTACAAGCATTAGAAATCACAGTGAGAGCAATGCTATAAGTTAATAGATAATCGATATATTGAACTAAGATGTTAACGCCGATCCTGTTAAAACTAACGACGGTCGATAATGTTTATGTTTTCGTTAGTTAAAGAGTTGCGGATAATTTGCATTGAAGTGTATTTAAAGTAGCCAGTGGCGTAGGTAAACTCTGCCTGTATATTGCACCTTAATGTCATGTAGTTATAGTCACTTTTACAAGTATTTACAATGGAAATGTGATATTAAGAAAGGAACAAATACTGTATCAATCTTGTATTGTTTTATCAACAGTTTTCACCATATGTTAATGTGAAGAATGGACAGTACATGGTTAAGCTTACTGCGACCTAGTTTTCATTGACTGTGGTTGATCTCGGCGTTTAATTCGGCGTTTTCATTACACCCGAACGAGAACGCTACAATACCCACGGGTACGTAACACCTCCCTTCTAAAAAAATGGTCATGAACAAAATTTCAACAATGAACTATACAAAAGAAAAATACAAATGTATAAAATTTAAAACATGCAGAGTATATTACACCGCATAACGCTCTGGACGTCGGCATATTTTAGAGGTAATTCAGTTTGTTAACTTATCATTTTCTGTCAGAGTCATCTGATACTCAGATAATCCCGAAACCAGCCTCCATTTAAGTACAGTCCATGTATATGTAAACATGTAATTGCAATCTCACTGTACGTTTTATTTTACAGTATTGTGGCGACCCACTTCCGAGGTCACTCGAACCGGCTCACAAAGTGGCGCGCGCCGGCAATGAGGCATTTCCCAAAACGGGCGCCAAGCCTGCTTCACCAGCAAGGGGAGAAGCCCACTCGCGGGACGGGACTGTGGATCCGCGCCCCCTACAGCATTCCCGCTCGGGGACGGCGGGAACAGGAAGATTTTAAAGCGAGGCCGCGAAGTTTGAATAAATCTCTTTTGCAACTGCAACTCATCGACGGCGTGTCGTTATTTCAGCGCTGTGTGGGGAACACCGCTACAATTGGAGACCCCGACGGCCCAAACGAAAATGTTCACGCATTCCCTTCAAACTTGTAGTAATTTCTAAAAGCACAGCGCAGTACCTTTAAATGTGAAGTTAAAGTATGTTACAGTATTGATATTTAGACCGATAGTCCGTAAAGTTGAGCAGCGCTCCGGATTATCGGAATTTAATTTAGCAGATGCTTTGCATCGATAAATCAAAACTGCCCGCCATGAATCCACAAAACCTATGCACATCATCCTATGCAATGAAGTCCGCACTCCAAACATGATGACACAGCACATATAAAAAATAGATAACTCAAAAGCAGAACTCATGTCCAACAGTTCAGAAAATGGTTATTTCGACGTTTGAAAATCGCACGGACCCCAAATGCGATTGCAACTGTTGACAAACAGTCCCCGGAATATACAAACATCACAAAATCTAATTACGCCACCCTAATTGACTACAGAAGTAATTGACTGTTCGTATCTCCAAATCCGTGTGCATATTTGCCGCCAACCCCTAAGTCTACGCCTTCATGAAATAAGTGCTCACCCCACCTTTAAATCCGTGCACATTTCCAAATCCAAGCTCACACCATAACAGTGTGCACCTCTTATTGCCCGACACTGCCCAATATCTGCGCGGCCCAATTCAGTGCGCACCCCAAAACCGCTTTCCTCCCTACATGCACTTTAGAATCCGTTCAAAAATTCAGAAAATGGATGCCTCGACATTAAAATCCGCCCACAGATCAAAATTCAAGTGCAACTTCAGATCCGCCGACACGCCCAAATCTATCTCTCCCAAAATCCTTGTTTACGCCCATTTGTACTCATTCTCAAATCCATGTACACCTCAAATAGGTGCACCACCTCAAAAGGAGCTCACCCTAAAATCCATGAGGAAGAGGAAGAATCACAGAGGAATAATCGTTTAAAGCAGTTCATGTCAAATTTGAAATAAATTTATTATTCTCGTGGTCTAAAGGAAACAACTTTGGGATTCGGCAAACCTACAAACCCGCAGATACACCAAATACGTGAGAAATCCGTGTGCATCTACAAATGCTAATGCATTCCAATATCTTTGAAGAAGTTCGAAACCGTGGACACCACACACAGGCAAATTCGATTATCTCAAAGAAATTATTTCAAACTTCCACAAATGACAAAATCTGCATACAACGAGCCCCAGAAATGAAAGTGGGTGTCTCAGGGCGTTTAGGGTGCGCAGTGATTTCTTGATGTGCACCAATTCAAGGATTAACTTGGATTTGGGGATGTGCGTTGATTTGTGATGCCTTTTTCTATCATGGGCTTATTTGGAGATGCACATAGACTTGTGTGAGTTGGCGGATGGTGAGCTTGCGTGCCGATTATTAATCTCGAGGCTGCCATGTTCTCAATTGTTTTAATGCTGGTTGCTCCGGGTAAATCTGATTTACGTGGCGGAGATCCCTGGTTTCGGCTTCGCACTGATTCGATTGCACAATTTTATTTTTTGTCATCGAATATGGGTTGCACACGGTCTTGTGCTTCTTAAGGATCTGTGGTTGTGCATGAATTTATGAGCGTTCTCTGATAAATGGTTGCAGACTGATTTGGTATTGTGCACTGACGTAGGGGTGTGTTCCGATACAGGGGTGCGCACCTACTTGTGGATAGCAGATTTAGGGTAGTTTGTGAATATCTGAGTCTCCATGTTTTTGTGGGTGCATATCGATGTGTTGGCTTAAGACAGCCATTTTATGCCTGTGGGATTGTCAGCAGATTTGGGGGTGCAGAAGGATTTTAGTGGCCTGCGTATAGTCTTGAATATGGGGCTGCCCAAGTATTTGGGTTGACACGCAGATTCGAGTGTCTCGCTGATCTGCAAAAAGGATATTGGAGCACATATGGCTTTCTAGCCTCTGGTCGGCCATTTTTCCGAATTGCTTGAAATGTCTGCTGGTCTGGGATAATCCGTTCTGCATCTGGGGTGTCTCCGACTTTGGGATTGCGCAGATTTAGATCTTCTTCGGCATATATGGGTGGCAACTGATTTGCGATGCGAACAAATTCAGTAAAAATCGTCAATATAGAGGTGCACACTGATTTCGAAATGTTCTGTTCTTTACTGATTTCGGGATTCGCAGAGATCTGTGCTATCTGCGGATTTGGAGCGTGACGTATCTGAAGCTTGTTTTAGCTACAGTTACTTTCGACGATATTCATGCTAGAGGCAGCCATTCCGTGAACTGTTTGAAATAATTCTTGCTTTGACATGCTCTGCTGCGCCTAGAGGGGTGTCAGCGCGTTTGGAGTGCGCTTTGATTTGTGAGTGCACACTTAGAATATGCGTAGACTTGTGGAACACATGTACCTGGGGGTGGACGGAGGTTAATGCATGAACACAGATCCGAGAGATGCTGCGGATTTGTGGTCGAACACGAATTTGGTTGTTCATAGGCATCTGGCTTGTCGCTGGATGTTTAACGATACTTTATTAAGAAATGCAATTACAAATTAATACTTTATTCTTACTGATCGGTTAAGGACGATTTTGTGAACTTGGTTCTAGCTATTATTAACATATGAGCCAGCTACTTTGTGAAACTGATGGAAATGCTGCTTCCTCCAGAATAATGTAATGTGCATGGGAGTGTTTCACTGGATTTGGTGGTGCATACAGATTTGGTGGCGTACATAGCTTTCGCAGACGTTCGGCGAGTATGTGTGTACAGTGATTATATGGGTATGTGGGTGAATTTGCGATGACATACGTACTTGGTTGTGCTTTCTGATTGGGAGTTTGCACTGGTTTAGTGATGTATCAGCCAATATAGTTGCACAGAGTTCAGATGGCCATATAGATTTGGGGTGCACACGGATATGGGGGTAACTGAGGATTGGGGATGAGGACAGGTCGGCGCATTTGGGTGCACATGAATTTTTGCTGTAGGTTGATTTAGTGTTGTGGCGAATCTCAAAGTCATTTCATTTCTAGTGCCTTTAATAATAGCTGCACTTTAAACTGTGTACTATGTTCTCGCGATTTCTTTAAGGTGAATGCTGCCACATTAAAGTGACTCTTCCTTTGGGAAAATCAACATGTTCAGCAGGTTCGGTTGTGTACACGATTGAAGGGTGCTCCCGGATTTGGGGCTGTCTTTGGATTTGAGGTCCTGACAAATCTCAAGGTTGTTTCATTGATAGGTACTTTATTAATAAATATGCTATCAGTTTTCTACTCTGCTAGTACTGTGATTTTTAAGTTGGAGTTTGGTACTTTGGGAACTATTTGAAATTGTTTCTCCTCTCGGATAATCTTATCTGTAAACAGGAGATGTTGACGGGTTCGGAGTGCGCACCCATTCGGGTGTGCATACGGATTTGGGAGTGGGCGTGGATTTTTGGATGTCAAGGGAATTGGATTTATGCGAAAATTCAATTTGTTTCATTTACAGATACTAGGATAAAAATGCACCTTAACGTCAAGCTTTGTTCTTGTTACTTTAATGTGGATTAAACTATCTTGTGAGATGTTTGAAATGTTTCTTGCTCTGGGATGAACATTCGTTGATGTAGGGGCGCACTCGGATTTGGGGGTGCTCAGAGATCTTGACATGTGCGCGGCGAGTTTGGGTAGACACGGATCTGGGTGTGTCGGTGGATTGGGGGGTGCGACAAATCACAAGTTTGTTTCATTTATAGATACATTAAAAATCGAACTTGGAACTTTGTTAAGGAGCTGAGGATAGGTATGACAAATACATTTGCACATATTTCATGGTTTGTTTGAATATTTTGGTGCACTTGGATCGGGGATGCGCACAGATTTGTGCGCCTCGGCGGGTTTAAGGATGCACACGGATTTCGGAGTGTCGGTCTACCCTATCTATCTCTTAGGTCCCTCTGCTGTCCCGCATTCCACAATTCCCTACTATTTATTATATATGTCTACCCAGCTAGATCCGACCAAAGTGCAACAGCTCACACTAGATCCCATCTGGATGGAATGACACATTGTATTCCAACTGTAAAATGTTCAGCCCGTTTTTCCAGCAGCTTCACTGATGCTCAAAGTTTTCATAAACTACTCCGCTGTCCACTCACGCTCTAAATCCAGATGTCATCTGCAAATCCAGTTTACCATTTTACAATTGACTTAGATATCCTGTTCCTTAGAACGTGTTTCAAAAAGTTTTGGGGTGCACACAGATTCGGGGTTGTCGCTGGATTTGAGGTGCATACTAATTTGATTTGCGGGCAGTGGGCAGATATTGGGGATGTATGTTTTTCAGATAATGTAGTTTTCAAGTCGGTGTATCCACGGGTTTCAAATTATACGTAGACATGAACGTGCACACGGATTTGGTGGTGCGCACGGATCTCGGTGTTCTACCGATTTGGCGTGTCTGCGGATTCGAAGGTGTGGCGAATCTCAAAGTTATTGCATTTATAGATACAGTAACAAAAGTGTCATTTGAACGTCGACATCTGTCCTTGAATTTCATGTTTCCTCTTCTTTAGGCAGCCATTATGTCACAATTAGAAATGATTCTTCGTCGGAGATAATCGAATATGCATTTGGGTTTCTCAGTGGGTTCACACACACACACACACACACACACACACACACACACACACACACACACACACACACACACACATACACACACGGTTTGGGGTGCACTCGTATTTGAGGATGGGTATATATTTTGAGTTGCACACGGATTTGGGAATTTGTACAGATATAGGTGTACGTTGTCGAAGATGGGGATGCACATGGATTTCGGGTTAATCACAGGGTTGCTTGTGTCAGAGGGTATAAACTTGATCACGAATTTTTGGCTATGTACCGATTTTAAAGTCCAGTCAGCTGCGTTCTGAACTGTTTGAAACGGTTCCTGCTCTGGGAATATCTGGTGAGAAAGTGAGAGGTGTCAGCACGTTTGGGGTGCATACTGAATTGGACATTGCACAGATTCCATGGTATCTTCTCGAATATGTAGATGCAAATATGTCTGGCGATTGAGCAGATTTAGGGATGTGTTCTCCAGTATCGGACGCACACGGATTTGGGATTAACACTGTAAAATGTTTTTGAATCTGACAGAACCAAACGTGCATATGCGGTTGTCAGCAGGTTGAGTGCACATGGAATTTGGGGTTCCGCACGCATTCTGGGTTACGTGTGGATTTTTAATGTCGAGGACCATCTTCTCACCCTGTTCTGTTGCGGCTGGACTTCGGCCGTAAACTGCTGGAGAAAGTGAGAAAAGGACAAATGCTTTTTTCTCGCGGTAGTGATCAGTCTATAGTGCCAAGTGCTCCTGTCATGTTTTGTCACCCTGCAACCTTATCCTTCAATCTCTTTGAATTACGGAGGTGAAGATGTGTATAAATGTCTCTCTCCAGCTTACTTCATCATGATCATCATGATGAAGTACTTGTTCTTTTTTAATGTTTCCTAATTATAGATGCGGTTTTTTTATGGTTTATCGCCAAGCAGCAGTGAACCATCTGATTGGCCTTGCAGAGTTCTCTTTGGGAACTGGTGAACTTGATCAGCTCAGCATTTCTGATCGTGTGTTCACGCTTAATCAAAAAATGCGGTCATATTCTGAACAGTTTGAAATGTTAACCTCATGATTATGTGGATGTGTCTGCGGGCTTGGATGGAAACTCAATTAGGAATGTGGCAGATTTAGGGCAGCATCGGCGAATATGGAGGTGCACACTGCTTTGGTGTGCTCATGGATTTGGAGATGCGCACATATAGGGGTGCCTTGTAAAATATGGGTGTGCACAGTGATTTGGGAAATCCGCAGATTCAGGGGTTTGGAGGCAAACACGTGTCTGCAAACTGTATTATGGAGTGCACATGGATTTGGGGAGTCATACAGATTTAAAAGTGTTTACCTGAGCGTTGGGCACGGATTTGATGATGTGCACAAATTGAGAAGAGTGTTGTCCAATTTGACGGTGCACACAAATTGGGGACATGCATTGGAGTTCTGTCTGTCGCCCTATCTGCAGTTGAAATCGCATTTTGGTGTGCGTGGGAATTTTAAATGTCGAAACAGACATTTTCCGAACTGTTTGATATCATTCCTTCTCTGGAATAATCTATTTTGTATGTGGGATGTCTTTGGGTACGCACTGATTAGGTGAGGTGCACAGACTTGGGGATGCGTTTTGGGTGTGTTGGCGGATCAGGATTTGCAGACGGTTTTGATGTGGATTTTTAATGACAAGGCTCCCATTTTGTGAACTGGTTGAAATGGACTTTGCTTTGGGATAATATATTATATGTGGTGTGTCCGCGTGTTGGGAGAGCTCACTGATGGGCGTGCACATGTATTTGGAATACGTATAGTTTTGGCTGTGTTTGGCGGATCAAGGATTGCGCACGAATCCTTGGGGAGGTCATGAAACCGGGGATGCGCACGGATTTAGGTGAGTTCTTGAAAATGGGATTGCACACGCATTTTCACACGTGCGCTGATTCAGGGTGTGTATTCCAATATGGGGCTGTGGATCTATTTGGGGATTGAGCAGATTTAGAGGTGTGTCGACGAATATGGGAGTGGCAAAGTTATTGTGGGTGTACATGATGGTTCAGATGGATCTAGCTATGTCGGACCTTGGGATGCGTGCGGATAATTTAACGCTCAGGTCGCCATTTTGTGTTTGGAGTGAATCTTCGTCTGGATAATTTAATGTGCATATGGGAATATGCGCAGATCTGGGGGTGCACGTGGATTTCAGTGATGTGCGCATTTTTAAGTGGGAATTTTAAATATGGGAGTGCACACGAATTTGGGTGACAGCCAGATCTGGGTATGTAGGACGATTTGCAAACTAATTTTAGGGGGCGTGAGAACTTTTATTGTCGGGACAACCATTTTCTGCTCTGAACCATAACTCTGTAATAGGTGGCTCACTACTTTACGTATTAATCCAGGTTCGAAGTACGTCTGTCTTAAGTGTTACACACCTTTTGTGACATAAACTGACCCCGGCCTCGGAGCCACCTGGATAATTAACTGTGTCCAGTCTGATCTTCAGTTTGGCGTTCGTTGACCTCGTCTCTGCCTTTCATTCAATACTACTTGCTCACCTGTGGTTCTAGTTCCTACTCCATCGCCCACCCCCCAACAGCAGGCATGCGCATACCACATGTTAATGCCGGGGTCGCTGCATTAAACTCCCCAGTTAGAATATTAAATCTTTTTCAGTACATAAATAATATCAGTGCTGCTTACACCAGTCATACCAAATGCTGGAAGAAAGTCCAATAATGTGTGTATACGATGACCTCCAGCACAAATCGTTAGCCACACATTCACCTGGACTTCCTTAACATCTCTTCCCTCGTCAGATCACTAATCCGGAGTTGCTAGCTCTTCAGCCATGAGCCTTCGGAACCACTAAATTAACTTATTTGGAAATGTTGGGGGATCTATAGGCTTGCACAGCACGAGTCTCCTGTTCCTCCACACTGCGGTCAAATCTACCATATGTACTCTGTTATCCAGTTTAAAATTTTATCGTGTATGAACTACTTATTGTGATGTAATTCTACGTTGTCCACAATATCACATAGTTGTTATTGATTCATTTAGAGATGAAGCGAAGAATAATGAACCATGGAACACAATAACCTCAATTTTACACCAGCCTAATCGCTAAGTTGTTTTCGTTGTTTATTTTTTTTTTTCCGTTTACCTTGTAAGAATACCCACAAATATCACGGAGGGGATGTACAATTTCCTTCCGGAAAAAAAAAACACAGGAATGAACTCCGATTTCCATCGCCCCGAGCTGGAATCGTCTGATTCTAACCGGGATGCTACGTGGAACACAAACTGCAAGTTACCAACCCACATATCCACTTCTTCTCTCAAGTCATTTACAAATATCAGAGAAAGCAGGGTTACATAACTGATCTTTTGGAAACGCCCCATCTACTGCCAGCCCCATACTCACCATGCCTCCCGACGTTCTGGATCGAGCTATTGTGGGGGATCTTGTCAAACGCCTCACTCAATTCCATACACAGATCATCCATCTCATTAATTTGTTTTGTCACTCTCTCAGAAAGTCATTCAGGTACGTAAGTTCTGACCTTCCCCTCACAAAGCCAGTTGATTGCCTGTGATTATGCTTCTCCAATTATTTGTCAAACCCGTCGTGAAGAATCCCCTTCAAACGTTTAGCCTCCATTGATGGCAGTAGTCACTGTTTTACAATTCCCAGGATTATCCTCACTACTTATTACCCGTCTTAACCAAGGTTATATTAAGAGTTTCTACTGCGATATTACCCGCTCACGATTTAAAATAATAAACATCATGGACCAACCACTCAGATTAATTTCTCAATTTAGCTTTCTCTGGAGAATGTAAAATCAGAATGCCAACTGCAGCAATTCCCAACATATTTCTAATTGAATAAATAATTTATCACTGATCGTATCTGTTTAGAGAAACCCTCCAGTTGCATCAATTCAAAATTAGCAGAACGTTTTTTTTTTTCCATTAATTATCAAGTTTCCGTTTCTATCACACTGTCCTTTTCAAACATACCTTCCATGTTCTTTTTCCTGCGTTGGTATAGTCGAATATCTCGTTGACACTGACTAAGATTAGAGCAGTCAGAAGCAAGACACAATCTGCAGACTCTAGAATTCCAAAGTGCTTGAGGAGCTCTGCAGGCCAGGCAGCATCTGTGGACAAGTGTAAACTGTGGACTTTTAGTGCAGAGACCTTTCATCAGAATTGGATTTATTTTCCTCTCTCTCTACAAGTCTGCTGCCCGAGCTGAAGACTTTCACCAGTACTTTGTGCAGGATTAGTTCATATCAGTTCTGTGTCTTTGGTCCTCGGGTTCACAGCATCGGCTCGTCCACCTAACACCGCGCCTCTACATTCCCTTTGAAAGCTAACATTCTGTTCCTGGAAATTAGTTCAAATCGGAAATCAGAAGGGTAAAATACAGGTAAGGGAGAGGAGAAAATCAGCGTGAAGTAAAGGACGGGTAATGATGGGAGCAGGAATGGTTAATACCGACGGAAGTATACTCCATATCAAGCTGTTTTATCAGAATCGGGAAGAAGGGTTGACTGGTTCGCCTCAAGGCACAACTTAAGCGGGATGAGGGTGAGATGCAAAGGGGATTTTTACTGGGATGCTGAGTCCAGTAGTGCCGTTGCGATCGACTGTATATATTTGTTGTATAACTGTAAGGCAACACAGACAAAATGCTGGAGCAATTCAGCAGATGGATGACAACTTTGGAAAAGAGTAAACATTCAACTATTCGGGCCGACAACTTTCATGATTTTGTATGTGTTGTTCTATATTTCGATCATCCACAGATATTCTCCTGCTTTGTTTGAAACTCTGTTCATCACATTGTTTCCATTTATTACAAGTGGGAGTACAGAATAGGAGCGTGAAGTCAGCTGAATTGTACTACTGGATAGCATTTATTTCTATGTTTTAATGAGTTTCAAAATCCGATTAACTGGATATTTCACCACATTCTTGAGATCCTTACGGAATTTGCTCTGAGTCAGGACGTAAATACACGTGTTCGTGCAGGAACTTAGGATCTGCAGCATTCCCGCTGTCTCATCTGTAATGTAAACGGGATTCGTGACAGAATAATCAACAAAACTCTTTGAAATCCGTCGATAGATGTAAAATACCAAACGTGTTCCCCACAACAATATGAAACTGCCAGTTATGCTGAAGAGCAAAATGATGGATTTGCGTCGGCTCTCCATCTCCCGGTCCTTGTCATTCTCTCCACTCTTTTGAGCCCGGAGCCTCCTGCGGGTTTGACTGACCACCAGAATCCGCCTGACAGTCAGAATATTGAAAAACAAAATCAGAAAGAATGGGACACAAGGGGTTAAAATGCGGTGAAACATCTCAAATACCACCCATGAGGGAGAGTTTCTGTAGTTCGTTGTAAGAACACAATACCAGGGGATACCATCAATTATTATCACAGGCTCGTATACGAAGCCCCAGGGAACACTCTCCAAACAGGCCAGAACACTCACTGTCCCGATAACCACAGCCGCCGTTCTCTCGGTGCAATATTTTGTTTTCAGCTTCTCACAGCAAATAGCCACAAATCGATCGACGGTGAAAGAGACAGTCAGCCAGACCGAAGCATTAGTGCTCGTATGAATCAGCCACCTAGCGATACTGCACACAGGTGTGATGAACAGGAATGATCGGCGAAAGTAAAGCCAAGCAGTCCACATCAGGAGCGGAAGCGAGATAACGACCAGGAGATCGCCCGCTGCCATTCCCACCAGGTAGAGAATTACACATTTGAAGAGACCGCACTTATCCCGGGATAGGATCACAATCGCCATCAAGTTCGCTGAAGAGAGAGCGGAAATAGGAAATTGATTAAAAAACTGATTAAAACCCATTGCCACACTTTTCGGGGATCATGTAATATTCCCATTTTATTGGTGCATTTAACGGTAGAAGGGTGAAGAGAGGGACAAGACCTGGCTGAGTTTACACAATAAAATAAAGTCAAATGAGTTAAATTCGGATTCCTTTCTGATGGCCAAAAAATATGAAGAGGCAGCGGACATACAAAACTAGGTACCCTCTGAGTCAATACTATTTGGAACATTTTTATGGGCGTCATCCGCGTCTGATATGAATGAAATAAATCAGTTCGGACGCCGATGGGGGATTCTTGCATTAAACAATCATCAACTTCTCTGTGACTCCCTGTCAGCGACAGAACAGCCGAAGGACACACAGAAACAGGAATTCCCGGAACCACTCATCCAGGCAAAATAGAATATGTGGGAAAGCAGTTAACGTGTATTTTCTGAGCCGTTTTCAGAGACCCCCCATGACACTACTTTCTCTTACTCTTTCTATACAAGCTGCCTGAGGCTTTGTGTTTCCAGCATTTCCCGTGTTTGTTTCCCATTCCAGCATTTGCCACCTCGCCGACTTTACAGCAGAACTTTGACTGAGGTAGCAGTCACAGCCGAGTCTGATACAGCCCCTCAGATATACTTGACGCCCCCGACTGACTCTATCACAGGGAAGCCGGGAGCATAATACAACATCCAGTAGCAGGCACGGTGACACAGTCAGATGTATGTAGCGGTGTCAGATGTGGATACATTATAATACATTTTACAGTATTTATAGTTATATGGATAATATAATACATTTCACAGTGTTGGTATTTATGAATCAACTCGTCGGTTTTGTTAATTGATCAGCAACGACGTCATTGTGTTGTCCAGCAACTGCTTCACTTTCTGTCACACCGCTCACTTTTACTGAAAACCCTCAATCTTCCTGCTGCGACAGGGAGCTCCACAAATTTGCTGAATCGTTACCACTAATCGATTGTATGATCATGACACGTACCTGACAGAACCGCTCATATACCTATGCAGACAATCAATTAGCATCATCTCCGCGGCAGTATAAACACAGAATTTGCAAATGCAGTGTAGCTGCTTCGAGACCAGTAGCACAGAGACCCGAGCGTCACATTATTGAACACAAACCGCTGGAAGATATCTGCCTGTCCCACTGAGGTCTTCCGATGTTGGCGGATTCGCTGAATTCTTACAGCGGTTTATTTTTAGATCCAGATATCAGAATCCACAGTCGCTGGCTTTGATTCCATTCCTAGAATGTCGAATACTAGCACTGGATATGAGGTTGTGGAAACCAGTGACAGAAACAATCACTATATACACATTAACTTCAATTCCCAACAACGGCAGCCGATGCCGCAGCTTACCGAGAATTCCAAAGGCTGAAATAAAAGGATAGTAAACTTCTCCTATCCTCAAAAGGACTGGATAACCCATGTCCGTGATAAACTGCCAATTGTGTTGCTCCTGAATTCACAGCTCCCTCGGAAACTCTGAACTAATGTATTCAAAGCGTCCCGGATTTATAGAAATTTTCAGTCTCCAGAGACACTGTTATGCCGCTGACTGACTACAGTCACTTGAACAATCATGGTGATTCAACACCATTCATTGTCTCTGGTGTAAATATTGGGCCGACAGACGACAAGCACTTCTAAATTCCTAGGCATTACCTCCGCGGTTCCTCACCTAGTGAGAAGAATGCCTGAACTCCATTGATAAACACCCGAAGCAGCCACATTTACAGATTTCATTTTTTTCTCCGCTAATTAACCACTTGTGAACAGAGTTCAACGACACGTCCGAACCCAAACTTCTGTCCCTGTGGTTTTCCATTTTCAACATCATCCTGGACGCAAGCACACACACGCGGAATGACCGTGTTCGGATGACCGCGATGCTGATGTATTAAAGATGACAAAATTTGCAGATGCTGGAGATCCTCAGAGGAAGGCAAACACACAAAGTGCTGGGAAAAAAATCTTGAGATGTTGCTGATGTAATTGGATCTTAAGGGCATCTCAGACCAGCCAGAACTCAAAGGAAGAAATGCTTCGATCTGCAAAGGGAATATTCAATAATAAATATTAAACATAGGTCTCTAAATTGGGAAATGAATCGACGTAGGATGGATGAAAGTGAATGAATGAAAGACAAGCATCATATGCTATATTATAACTGTGTGAAAAAGACAGAGGGTCAGACCGACAGATTGACAGTGGCACACGCTGCAACGGCCGCTTCACACAACCGTCTGGCATATACCTCTCCCTCACTGACCGACTTTCCTTCTCCTACCAACAGGGAAAACTTCAATCAACTCCGATTTTCCCGCCTGTGGAGGCACCGGAGCAGTCGCTCCTCTCTGACACGCAAGGTGTGTTACAAAGCACAGAGATACCGACAGCTCATTCGTTCCACAGTTTCAGACAACAGAGAAATTCAGATTCAGTCCCAGACTGAACTCAAGACCTAGATACAGATTACCAGCACAACGGCTACACTGAAACACAGATGGTTAACCCAGCCTGCATATCCACACCCACGGGATTAGCAGTGTCAGTGTGAGTTCAGGATTGGGCCAACAGCTGGAAAATTGGGAAATTATGAATGTGGTATTGGAAGAACTTAAGAAAGTTTCGGATAAGCGCGCGGTGTTCTGGACGATATGCGTGTGTCAGAATTAGTCAGCAGGTTAATATCAGACTGTCAGGCGGGGCCGGTTGCGGTAGGACTCAAGTACAGACCAATGAATGTTCTTTTACCAGGATTTTATTAGTCTATCAACACCAGGAGGCAGGGACGTAGCCGGAATGGCAGGCGGAGGTCTTACCCGGGAAAAGCTGTCCGGCGAGGGAAGACGATTACGGATGCTTCAGGCAAGAATCAGGTTCCAAACAGGCAGAATCCGGAAACACAAAATTCAACAATTTCAGTTGGCAGTAGTCACTATCAACAAGAATTCAACAAATTCACTATCGCAGGCTGGAACGACTCAGTTCAGGACCTGGACGAAGAGGCAGAGAGTATGAGTCGAGGCAGGCTTTAAGTGGACCGGGTAATAAGCGAGAACAGAAACAGTTGGGTGAGTGCTATTGAGGAGATAAGTGGGTAATTGGCGAGAGTCCAAATAGGGAAGAGGCTGGTTCAAAGTCCACATGGCCAGGAGAAAAAAGTTAGAATTTAAGGGCTGTCGTGGTCAAGAGTTATCAGCTGAGCCCCTTTGACCCAGTGTTCAGGGCAGATCTTTAATAGAAACCTGTCTGCTCAGATCCCGGGAGGTCTCCTATGGAGGGACATGAGTGGTGAACTTGATCTTCTATAGTGACCATTTCTTCATTTTTCTGGATTGTGTTTTCATTTAACTTCAGTGCTATGTACTCCTTATTAATTTTACACATGCTGTCATGGAGTGCTGAATCCTGGTTTCGTTGTACAAAGTATATCCTGGGGAGATATTTTACTTGACCCCTCTCCATCCCGATGTTCACCCATGACCTACCACCTTGTACTTCTTCCTCCGCTGTCCACTCTACATTCCTTACTTTGTCTTTGCATCATTTTTTTCCACAAAAATGCCAATACTTCAAGAGCATCGGGGACAGAAGTGAGTATACTGTAGACTTTATTACTAAGGAGAAAATGTGTTTTGGAAACTGAAAGTTCTGAAGGTAGATAAGTCTCCCGGACAGATGGTGAACACCCCAGGCTTCAGAAAGAGGTAGCCGAAGAGTTTGCGCAGACATTATAGCCAGAGAGCACTACAACACAGTATAATGCCATTCTGCCAATCTAGTCTGTGCCAATCCGTCTATCCGCCGAGTTCAAGCAACCTCCACTGGGACCATATTCCCCCATACCCCTCGCACCATGAACCCATCCAAAATTCTTTTACATGTTGAAATCGAACCTGCCACTTGCTCTGGCAGCCCATTCTACAGTCTCATCTCCTCTGAGTGAAGAAGTCGCCCATCATCTTTCTCTTAAAGAACGAGTAATGTCCTTTCAAGAATCACTAGATTTGGGAATGGGTCTGGCGGACTACACAGTTGCAAATATCAGCCCATTCTTTAAGAAGCGAATGAGACCGAAGAAAGGAAATCATAGGACATTTAGACTCTCAGTGGTTGGGATGATCTTGGAGTCCATTAACGATGATTTTCCGATGTACTTGGAAGAGCATAATAAAGTAGGCCAACGTCAGCATAGTTTCCCTCAGAGGAAATCTTGCCTGACGAAGCTGTTAGAATTCTTTGATGAAATAACAGGCAGGATAGAGAAAAGAGAAGCAGTAAATGTTGTTTGTTTGAATTTTCAGATGGTCTTTTACAAGTTGCTGCACATGAGGCTCCTTAACAGTACAACAGATCAGGGTATTACAGGAAAGATACTGGCATGAATGAGGATTGGTTTACTAGCGGGAGGCAAAGAGTGAGCTGTTATATTTGCTGCCCGTAACTAATGGCGTTCTGCTGGGGTCGGTATTGAGACCAATCCTTCTCATGTTAGATTTCCTTGATCCGTTGAGAGAATTGAAGGCTTGGTTACCAACTTTGCAGTTGATATGAAGGTAGGTGCACGGCAGGTAGCTTAGAGTAAAACTGGTGTCTGCAAAAGGACTCGGACAGGTTTGGAGAAGAGGCAATAAAGTGGGAGATGGAATACACTGTGGGGACTGTGGTCTACTGTCTGGTACTCAAGTTCTCTCAGCATTACGGTGGACGAACATTATTAGAAAAACACTGCGATATAATATGGGTTTCATTTGGTTACATTCAAAAATGCTATTTTATTACTACAGGTACATTTCCACAGTGGTGGAAAAGTGCCCTATCTCCCCTCGCCAACTGTAAAATCCCTTCCAACTCCTGCATCATTCCACATTTCGTAAACCCCTCCGACCCCGACAGCATTCGCCATCTCTGCAAAACTCTCCCATCCACCCTGGTGCATTCAGGTGGCAGCTGACACGATGAAGACACTGCCCGTGCCATATGACAGGGTTCATAAAACACCCTCACACTTCCTGTTTGTAAACCGATTTGCATGGTTATCTTGACTAAACCTCTTCCCACATTCCTCCTGAAAAAATATATATTCCCTTTTCTCAGTCCCTTTATGCCGGCCATATCTGTTCCCAGTATGAGGTTTTCCCCTTCCGGGACACCAGAGATGTCCCTTCATAGAGAGGGTATTCCTTCCTCCATCATTGTTGCTGATCTCAGTCCAATCGGTTCTGTTTCCTGAAAATCCGCCTTCGCTCCATCTTACCGTCCACTTAACATTGGCAGAATCCCTCTTGTCCTTACCTGCAAACCCACTAGACATCGGTGGCCGACTCTCCAGTTTAGAGTAATGAGCAGAGCTGGAATAATTAGGCCAGCTCCTTTGGCAATGGGAATTGCGGGGATGGCCAGGAAACGTGAGCAGACTTGCCCATGTATAGGCAGCCTGGATCAAACCAGTTTCCTGTGCTTTGTCGGGGTGACGTCAGTCTTCCAGCCTCCCGGACGGCCATATCTGTACCCGGTGGGTGGAGCTGCAGCTCCTAAGGGACCACGTTAGGGAACGGGAGTTGCAGCTCGATGACTTTCGTCTGGTGAGGGAGAGAGGAGGTGATAGAAAGGAGTTAAAGGCATTTGGACACACCGGGGCCACGGGAGATAGACAAGTGGGAAACAGGAGAGGGAAGGGGAAGTGTCAGTTACTACAGAGTACCACTGTGGCTGTTCCCCTGAACAATAAGTACTCCTGTTTGAGTACTGGTGGGGGGGGGGGTGTCTACCTGGGGATGCAACTGTGTCCGTGCTTCTGGCGGTGTCCGGCCCTGTGGCTCAGAAGGGTAGGGAAAGGAAGAGGAAGACAGTAGCACAAAGGTAGTAATCTCTGTATTATTGCCTGTGCCGCGATACAGTTAGTATAGGAATGGAATGAGGTGAAGGTTAAATGCGTGGCTGAGGGATTAGAGCATGGCACAGGAATTCATATTTCTGGGTCATTAAGACTGGGTCATTAAGGGCAGGTGTGACCTGTACAAAAAGGATGGATTGCACTTGAATCTCAGGGGGACCAATATCCTGTTTTGGAGATTTGCTAACGCTACTGGGGAGAGTTTAAACTGGAAAAAACTCATCACCTTATTCCAACTTTGCTCATTTTTCATTTTTTTTTAATTTATTTTTTATTGAAATTCGTCATTGAACTGACATTTCCATAAGATGTATTTCAGACATTGTACAAATATATCATATAATCACATATGTTACAAAACTCCACATAGTATTTATCTGAGGTAGACACTTATAGAAAACAGTGGAAAGAAACTAAAATAAGCAAATTGAAAAATAAACTATGTACACGTAGAGAGGGATTTTTTCTAATAACATATTCATTGATATGTGAGAATAAAATCAGGCCTGTGAGGCATTGTGTAGTTAACCCATTTTACCCAGTATGAATCAAATTGTTCCAGCTAATGATTAAAATATGCTGTTATATTCTCCAATTTGAAAATGCCCATTGTAATTTCCATTCATGAATCTAAATGTGGGCTCTCCTGTAATAACCATTTCCTAGTAAGAGTCTTTTTAACAGCCACCAAGAGTATATTCATTAAATATTCATCAATTGTATACCATTTGATTCTCATTCGGAAGGAATTTGTCAGCTATGTCCATGATAACTCCTGTTCTGTCGGAAGAATAGAGGGTTGGGTAAAGTTTCGCCAAAGAATGTTCAGTGCCTTTAAGCCGTTTCATTTTCTTCATCATGAATCCTTCGAACAAAACATACTTCGTCGGGGAGGAGCAGTAACAGGACCTGAAAGAGAATTTAAATTGTTTCAAGAAGGCTTTCCTAAGCGACTGGGTAAAACTTTGGACTTTCGTATTACCACTTATGAGAACTGTTTTTGCATTATCGTTTTAAGAACTGCTTTCGGATTCTCGCTTTAAGAAGTGGTCGAGCTGCCATATCGCAGCTGACTTCCGGTTGTTAATCGTTTGATTACTTTTTGTTTTTTTAGCAGTGTTTAATAAATGTCTTAATTGTTATAAAAAACCATGTTTTTGCTGTTTTCGTTGTTGCTGGATTGTAACATATTCATCTGAACTTTGGAAAAGTCTGTAACAAGATCCCGCATGACAGCTCATCTGGAAGGATAGGTCACGTGGGATTCTCGGAAAGCTGGTGAGCTGTATTCTCACCGGGTTCAATGACTGAGGGTGACTGAAGATGGATTTAACGAATGGATGTCCGTGACGAGTGGGAAGTGCATGTCAGTGTCGAGGCCTCGTTAATTAGATATTCATGTCATTGATTTGTATATGATTGTACATGGCATGGTTAGAAAGTTTGATATTAAATTCAGGAGTCTGCTTCATATTGCAACAGGTTACAATGAATTTTCCCAACTTACTGTTTCGGATGTATGGCGGGTCTACATTGTGCTTAACAAGGTACCATATAACTATCTGATAATAGCCAAGTGATATGTCCAAAGAAATCTAGACCGAGTTTAGATGATAATAATGGTCTTAAAGTTCTGCCGGAGATAACATAGTGGTTCAGAACAAGATGTCATGATGCTATGTGTGAGATTGCATTGTTAAGGATGTCAGAGTGATTCTATATAGACTCAAACCATGTATTGCCACTTTTGTCAATGCCAGGGGATGTAAAACTGAAAGGAGATGGTGAGAATCAGGTGTGACTGAGAAATCTGTATAATTCAGTGAAGAGAGGAGTGGATGTCCCATTAAACAGCAGAAATGTTTCAACCCACACTGCTGTAACAGCTGTCCATTACTCACCATAGCGCCACCAGTGGTAGGAGGGCCAAAGCAGTGGGCGCTGTCTGCTCAACCTGCCTTGCCATTGCATTGACACATCACTCCCGGTCGAGGACACAAGATTGGCTCCGAAAAGGGAATTGTGTGCAACATAGCACGTAGGGACCCCGGAAGTCCCGGCACGGTGTACAATAGATGGACAGCGCGGAAATCGATGGGCTCAGCTGGATCAGGCCCTGTCAGGGCTTCAGTGGACAGGCTCACGATGTTTGGAAGTGTTTGCCTCAGTTTAATAACAAAACCGTGTTCTCCTGTAAACCCCAATTAATGTTTGACCCTCCTGTTATTTGTTTTGTTACAGAGAAACAAAAGCTGATCACACTTGTCCTCACAATGGGTCAATGCGCCGGCAGGGGAGGACTTCCAGTGCCTTCAACATCGGGAAAGCTCACGGGTATGTTGGCGAATTAATTTAATTTATAAATACTCTGCTGATTCCGCGTCTGTATTTAATTCAATATTGGGAATTCACAAAGTGTTTGTGAAAACTGATCAGAGAGATAAGAGAGAGAGTTAACATTTCTGGGGGAAATACAGTCAAACGTAGAAGGTGTACAATTACCGTCTGCTGCTGCTCCTCTAACAGATTGTGATGCACATTGAAATAGCGAGTTACTCTAGAAGAAATGACATTCTGCAGATGCTGAAAGTTTTGGGCAATAAAAAGACACACGAAATATTGGCAGAACTCAGCAGGTCAGACAGCATCCATGGAGAGGAACAAAGATTTGACATTTCGGATGAGGACCACAATGAATGGAAAGTAATGTGGCAATATCTAGAATTTCTGTTCCCTCATTTCCAGTCCGATGAAGGGCCTTGGCCCAAAACGTTGATTGCTTATTCTCCTCCATCCCCATATACATTTAGTTCGCATTGTGTTTGGTGATCTTTAGGTTCCAAAGTGAAGTTACTGTCCAGTATGAGGTCAGTAATTTCTTTAATGCTCCTCATTTTCCTTTAGGGTCCAGGCTCAGTGATCACGGAGCTCCTGGCAAGCTGGGACGATTTCCAGCTGCTGCAGTTGACGGACTTCTACCGGGACAGGTTGGAGCAGGCGATGGAAGGACGGGTTCACGGAGTGAGTCTGGCGTTAGAGGCTGAGAAACAGTTCAGCAGAGAGGAACATCGGGTGAGTGGGAGGGAGAATGGGTTTGAATTTTCCCACATCACAGGACTGATGGCCGTAGGATCTCTGACTCAACGGATATTAAATAAGATAAAAGAATAACTGGGAAATAAATACTCCACATGCAATCCGGAACATGTGAACCTGTACCAGAGATGGAAAGAGGTGAAAAGAACCCGCGGACTGGTAGGGAGCTGCTCGATGTTCAGAGTGAATTGAGCAAGTAACAGCATTAATGGCAAATATGACAGGAAGTTTCAATCTGTGAAAAATGTACAGAGTGACGGCAGGATGTCAGTGAGAACCGGGACATCATCAGTGACTGCCACAGGAGCCTGGGTGTGTTCATTTCTGGGTGGAGATAATTTTGTTACAATCTGTAACTGCAAACCGTGTGAATCGGGGAACATTGCCATGTTGTAACGTGTAATCACTGAGAAAACCTCTACTGGAAAAGGGAAGCGAAAGGTGTCAGATGTCAGCCAGTAATCCGCTGTCATTTTAGACACTGGCGGACTGAGGAGATGAATCACATCATAAATTCTGCAACTTCTCTGAGGCTGTTCAGTCTGTTATATAAAATAAAATCCTCCAGTTTTATTTCTTCCTCTGTGATCGTTATTTTATGATTTCTGTTTTACACCGTCAAATCCGGTGAGGGATTATTTATGGAATTGGAGCCATGTCAATGAAGCGGTCATAGACCAGCCAGGATCTCATTGACTGGTGGACCAGGTGCACAGTGAATGTCCCTCCCTGTGCTCTGCACTCAGAGTGTACACTCCATGTCCAGACAGGATCGGCACCCGTCCGGGTGACTGCTCAGTCTGATCCCGTTACACAACATATCATTTACTTCTCATTCTCTGTGTGAATCTGTCAGTCCCCAATATGTTCACCGTTACTCTTCACAGAAAATCTCTGATCTCGCTGATAAGGGAGAGCGGGCGGACAGTTCTAAACTCCTCCTGAGCCTGGTGATGGAGAAAGGCTCCCGTGCCCAGAGGGTGATGTGGGAAACCTTTGTGAAAATGTGGAATGATGTTCCAATGTTGGACAAAATACTGAACGAAATACAGATATATGGTGAGAAAATATCAGAGATTAATTCAAATTTGGATTGAATACAGCACACTTTAAAATTTTACACATCATTCCCTCAATGTGTTTAAATTCAAACAGGTTGTGATCACTCCCATCGATCAAACACCGCTCAAGGTTTAATCAAGGTTCTCAGTGAGCTGAAAGGTAAGTGAACGTGCATTGAACATTGAAGAGTATAACACAGGAATAGGTCATTAGTCATATAACATTGTGCCGAACCAGCTGAGAGGTAAATCTACATAACCCAACTCTAATCTCTCCTTCCTGCACCATGTCCATACTCCTTCATCTTCCTTACATCCATGTGTATATCCAAACGTCTCTAAAAAGCTTCTAATAATTTGTCTCTATCACCTTACCGGGCAGTGCGGTCCATGCAGCCACGGCTCTCTGATGAATAAAAAAGCTCTCCCTCACATCCTACTTCATTCTACAGCATCTCACCTTCAATACATTCCCTCTGGTAAAAGACATTTCAACCGCGACAAACTGGTGATCGCTGTCCACTCTATCTCTGCCTCTCGTAATGTTCTCAACCTGTGTCAGAGCTCCCCTCGGTCTCCGACGATCCAGAGCAAACAATCTAACTTCATCCAGCCTCTCATCATAGCACATGCCCTCTGAACCAGGCAGCATCCCGGTAAACCTCTTCTGCTCCCTCTCTAAAGCCTCAACATCCCTCCGGTTGTGGGGCGGTATGCAATAGCCCAGAATGGGCTGCAGCAGAGTTCATTAAGTTGAAACTTGACCTCTGTTTCCACCAGCGGTTGTAATTTGCGTACGGCGGTTAGGTTGTTGAGCCACAGGGATCTGACCAGGTAAATATGGGCACTGTGACAGAGAACACAGTGAGACACATGGAAGCATGTTTCTTAGAGCGAATGTTTTCAAATGTCATTTTGAGGAAAGAGGCAGAGAGCTGGCGATTTTGAGGAAAATTGTTCACACCACTCCAGGGCCTACAAGTTCCTCCTCTGCGAGTCTACGTGGAGAAAGGGAGAGGGGGATATGGAAAATGGAATTAAAAACTTATATTTCTTCACACAAGATGTCAAAATCTTCTCTTGACAGCCACTGCCCTCTCCTGAACAGACTCTTTCTTAACCGTTTTCTAAACTTCCCCCAGCAGATTATCTTTTCTTAGAGTTGGGCGTCCACTGAAGTTCCAGTCACAGAATAGTAATAATAGCATCACTTTAATTAGAAAATCAGGTGACATTCCAACTGGTCTGTACCACAGAGCAGAATTGAGTTCAGATCTGCACCCCCTAGTGCAAACACTGCTACAGTGTTAGAGAGGGTGAGATTGGGGGACATATTCCTCAGCTCAGTCCACATAAGCTGAAATTCATGTCTGCCGGTGTTGTGGGGCTGGACACTGTCGAAGGGTGAGAGATGGGAATTAGGACAGAGAAACCAAGGGTTATGGGATCGCGGCAAGGAAGGTGAAAATGACTGAAAATATCTCTAAATAATATTGCAATTAGTTAAACTATGACTGTCTGGATGGAAAGCTCAATACATCTATAGGCCCATCATGACTGTGAAAACGGAGCCCGGGGCAGTTCCTGGGCTCAAGAGATTGTGAGGCTTCATCACTGCAGACTGAGTTAGATCACTCAACTGCACATTTAACAGAGGAGAGAGCTTAGGAAAGACAAACATCACAAAACTTATTAATATTGCATCAGCCCATGTTTTACCTGATTATTCAGAGCTCTCAACAGAAATATAAGGAACCTCGGCCAGAACCCTGGTACTGTCTCTCTCAATTACAAGAACAAATTACAACCCGTCGACTGGAAGCGACCACCTCCCGTGGGTTGTGTACGCCCAAAACTCTCCTAAGCTCAGCCATTGGAAGGTCCCCTTTTGAGTGTTCCCTGGGGTACAACCCCCGCTGTCCCCCGTGCAGGTAGAGGATATTGCGGTCCCATCGGTTCAGGACCATATCGATCGGTGCTTTAAGGTGTGGGAGGAGACACTCACGGCCCTACTCAGATCAGCAAGACGTAATAAGAAGACAACTGACCGTAAATGGACTTCGGTGCCCGAGTACCAACGAGGGCAGATGGTGTGGCTTTCATCCAGGGACATCCTGCTGAAGAACGAGCATAGGAAACTTGCCCCTTGTTTCCTGGGACCATTCAAGGGCGAAAGTATGTCCGCCTAAAATTACCAAGATCCATGCGCATCCACCCAACTTTTCATGTTTCCCAGTTAACGGAGTTTCCGTCAGCCCCTTGTGTCCACCGGCTGAGTCTCCCCCACCTGCCCGTATCATCGATGACCATCTGGCATACACTGTCCGATGACAACTGGATGTGCGCCGTTGGGGCAGGGGTCTCCAATACCTGGTGGACTGGGAAGGGTATGGTCCAGAAGAGCGTTCCTCCGCTCCTTCATCCTAGACCCATCCCTTTTCCAAGATTTCTATCGGGAACATCCAGGCAGGCCTGGAGGTTCGCCTGGCAGCTCCCGTTGAGGGAGGGGTACTGTCATGGTCCCTTCTGGCAATCGCCCACCTGGCTATTTTCCTCAAGAATTGGGCCTCAGTCACCTCGTTTAGTTCCCAATCATTCCCAGGTTCCACTAACTGCAAACAACTACTTTCCATCAGCAAATGCAGTATAAAAACCCTGTGAGCACAACTAGGAGCTGCCAGTACGTTGGTCGACTCCGGTGTAAGTAACCTCACTTCATGGTTCTTAGGACTGCCAGTTCTAGGTGTAGCATCAGTCCTGGAATAACGACAACGTTAATAACGACTCAATAACGACTCCCGACTCTGCCTCCGCATCCGTGCTCTGCACTTGGGTTCATCCACCGCCACGCCCGTGTAACACTCTTGCCTCGCTTTCACTCTTTATATATCTGAACAACTTTTGATACCTGATATTTTTGTCTAACTTACCTTAATTTTTCATCTTGTCTCTCTTGTGTGTTTTTTTTTTAACTAGTTGTCTCCTGTTGGTCATGTAAAAGCTTTCCAATCCTCTAACTTCCCACTATTTTCTTGCTATAGTATATCAAAAACAGAAACAGCAGAAAATCTGTGGATGTTGGAAATCCAAGCAACACATATACAAAATACTGGAGGGAACTAGGAGGCCAGGCAGCATATAAGGGAAATAGTAAACAGTTGACGTTTCGGGCCGAGACCCGTCATCAGGATTGGGGAAAAATAAAGATGAGACGTCAGAGGAATAAGTGTGGGGATGAAAGGGGTAGAATAAATGGCAAGTTATGTGTGAAACCGGGAGGGGGGAGTATTTTGTAAATATACACAAATTTAGAATTTGATGGCTGCAACACACTCAGCAAAAGTTGAGACAGAGTTAAAATAAGATTGAAAAGTGCACAGAATATTCAAGTAACACTCGTTTGTAAGATTCCACATTAAGCAGGCTAATTGGTAGCAAGTGAGGTACCATGACTGGGTATAAAAGTAGCATCCATCGGAGGCTCAGTCTTTGCAAGCAAGAATGGGTCGTGGCTCATCCCTTTGTGCCAAAATTCATGAGAGAATTGTTAGTCAGTTCAAAAGGAACATTTCCCAACACACGATTACAGAGAATTTAGGTCTTTCAACATCTACATAACATAATATTGTGAAAAGATTCAGAGAATTCAGAGACATCTCAGTGCGTAAAGGGCAAGGTCGGAAACCACTGTTGAATGCGAGTGATCTTCGAGCCCTCAGGCGGCACTGCCTGAGAAACCGTCTTGTTACTGTGACAATTATAGCCACCTGGGCTTGGGAGTACTTCGGTAAATATTTGTCACTTAACACAGTCCGTCGCTGCATCCAGAAATGCAACTTGAAACTTTATTACGCAAGGAGGAAGCCATATATCAACTCTATGCAGAAGCGCCGTCGAGTTCTCTGGGGCCGAGCTAATCTCAGGTGGACCGAATCTCAGACTATGGAACCATGTGCTGTGGTCAGATGAGTCCACATTTCAGCTAGTTTTCGGAAAAAAACAGGCATCGAGTTCTCCGTGCCAAAGATGAAAATGACCATCCTGATTGTTATCAGCGAAAGCTGCAAAAGCCAGCATCTGTGATGGTATGGGGGTGCATCAGTCCCCACGGTAATAGGTGAGTTACATGTATGTGAAGGTACCATTGACTCTGAGGCGTATATTAGGATTTTAGAGAGACATATGTTGCCTCAAGGCGGCTTCTCTTCCCGGGACATCAATGCTTATTTCAGCAGGACAATGCCAGAACACATTCAGCATGGGCTACAACAGCGTGGCTTTGTAGACACAGAGTGCGTGTACTTGACTGGCCTGCTGCCAGTCCACATCTATCTCCTATTGAAAATGTATGGCACATCATGAAGAGGAGAATCAAACAACGGAGACCACGGATTGCTGAGCAGCTGAAGTCATATATCAAGCAAGAATAGACAAAATTTCCCATTGCAAATCTACTACAATTAGTATCCTAAGTTCCAAAACGATTAAAAGGTGTTATTAAAAGGAAAGGTGCTGTAACACAATGGTAAACATGTCTCTGTCTTAACTTTTGTTGAGAGTGTTCCAGCCATCAAATTCTAAATTTATATCTATTTCCAAAATAAATTAAGTTGGTCAGTAAAACTATTGAAAATATTTTCTTTGTACTTTTGTCAGTTAAATGAACCTTTACGTGAATTAACATATCACAGATTTTTGTTTTTATTGCATTTTGGAAAATATCCCAACTTTTCTGGAAATGGGGTTTGTAGAAAAACCCTTTAACAAAATTTAGTTCAAGGCTTAAAAAGCTGCAAAATAGAGCTCAATAGTTTACAAGTATAACAGAGGCAATACGAACTTCCATCAATACCGACATTAACTGTTTTTTTAATAAAAATTTTGGTCCCATTTCAATCAGTAAAATTTACAAAGATAAATAAGAACTTCAGAAAACTTTAGAAAAGACTATTTGCTCTCAAACCCACTTAGATTAACACCACCTGGGACAGAAGGAGGAACAGAAATAACACACATGAAAAAAAAAGCACACAAGAGTCAGATAAAACTAAGTATATATTTTCATCAAAAATGAACAGGATACCGTACTCCATGTGTGTATATGCAATTGTGATAAGCAATACAGCCCAGAAAACTTCAATGCGATGCCCACTGAGAGAAAATGAATCATCACTGTGGAATGAAACATTAACCACTGGAATGAGAATGACTCTCCATGGGAGACATCCCAATGATCTGATCAGATGAGATGGTGACAAGGAAGCATAGAGCACATGACTGAGAGTTGGAGACCTCTTCCCAGAAAGAGAGGGGTTCCTTGCTGAAATACAGGACAAGGTGGTTAAAAAAAGAAAGAAAAAAATCAAAAATACTTTAAATACAACAAACAAGGCAGTAAGTACAGAAAATGCCAAGGGAAACCACACCAATCCAACACTTTCCAGGATCCTGCAGCAGTTTAACTCAATCTGATTACTTACAAAGCTACAAACAAGTGGCAAAAATCATTCACCAAAATCTTGCTTTAAAATACCAACTCATGAATACCCTCCATCACTTCATAAAGGCACCATAAATTCCAGCCTGATGCAGTTTTAGAGCCAAGATATTACAAATTATTTGATAATCAATACATTATTTCAGATAGGACAATCCATAATAAACATCTGGATATAATATTACAAGATAGACAAGCAGGAACAACTCCTTCAATAGATAAAACCATTCCCAACACACACGTTCGACCAGTACAGCATCTCACCACAGGTATTGCTTGTGCCATCAGTCAGAAAAACAAAAGATTTTTTCTGTCAATTACCTTCCAAATATTTCCACTGTGTCATTTGTAGCCACGTCCCGCTGCTGATTCCCTTCTCATCATGCGTTCTTACACCGACCATCCTCCAGTACACCAAACTCTGCCCTGTGCGGACCCGCCTCCAGATTCTGACCCTGCTCAGTTGAACATCCAATTAATGGGTTTCCATTCTGATTTCAGTCTTTAGAGGACAGTGGTGTTTTATAACGATCCTGTAGAAGCAGGGAAAATGATCCATAATGTGGAATAAGCCCGGAATAAGGAGGTTAACTACCAATGTCATTCTCTGTCAGCGCAGAGATTTGAGGGGTGAGGAACATGTCAAGCAGAACTGCAGTCAGCTCAACTTCTTCAGTCTGCAGAAAATTCAAAGGAAACCTCTTCACCCACAGAATGGTGACTGTTTGGAACCCATCACAACAGGGAGAGCGAGAGATGAACAACAGGGGAGGATTTAAAAGGACTGCCCTGGAGCAGTATCACTGGCAGGGTCCAGCAGGCCTGAGTTGACTCTCTACTGTACACATGGTGTGTTATAAATTGATTAAGTACCGGAGACAGAGTTTAAAATAGAGTTGATTCATTTGTCTCAGATGCAGAATATTAAACCCCAGTCCCGTTAAAGGTGAAGGTGCAGCGGAAGAAATTCCCCCCACGTCCAGTGACCAGGGTGCGGAACTGTACGTAGTGAGCAGCAGCAATAATTGCAGAGTTCAGCACCGACAGTCACTCTCGAAATTGCATTCAGCAATGGTGAGGGACAAATATCCAACATGCAGCTTATTCAAACTTTCTACCCAGTGTGAACCCTGTAGTGTGCCGCAAGGTTAGATTACAGAGTGAATCCCTTCCCACATTCGCAGCAGGTGAACGGCCTCTCCCCAATGTGAACTCCATGATGCACATTTGGTAGAGATTGCTGAGAGGATCTTTTCCCAAAGCCTGATTGGTCTCTACCCAGTGTGAACTCGTTGCTGTCTCAGTAGATAAGCTGACTGAATGAATCACTTCCCAAACTCACAGCAGGGGAACGGCCTCTACCCTGTGTGAACTTCCTGGTGTCTCAGTAGATGAGATGACCGAGTGAATCCCATCCCACAGTCTGAGCAGGTGAACAGCCTCTCCCCAGTGTGAACTCGTTGGTGACTCTGTAGGGTTGATGACTGAGTGAAAGTCTTCCCACAGACTGAGCAGGTGAACAGCCTCTCCCTTGCTTGAACTGACTGGTGTCTCCGTAGGTGAAATAATAAAGTGAATACTTTCCCACAGCCTGAGCACGTGAATGGTCTCTCACAGTGTGAACTAGCTGGTGTATCAGTATATCAGATGACCGAGCGAATCCCCTCCCACATTCACAGCAGGTGAACGGTCTCTCCCTAGTGTGAACTCGCTGGTGTGCCGGCAGATCACATGACCGAGTGAATCCCTTCCCACAGTCTAAAGTCCAGTGTGAACTGACTCGTGTGCCAATCGGGAGGGTGACTGAGTGAATCCCTTCCCACAGTCTGAGCAGGTGAATGTTAACTGTGTAAAATAACGGGCGTGCCAGTCAGCCAGATGATAGAGTGAATCCCTCCCCACAGTCTGAGCAGGAAGGATGATTGAGAGAATCCCTTGCTCCACTTCTTAAATATCTGGACAGAGACAGCAAAACTGGCGTGTTTTGTTTGAATTTCCAGAGACAATTTCCTTGTCATTTTTAACCTGTAAAAATATTTACAAAATCCATCAGTGGGTGAAGGACAACATTTCAGATGAGATCGCATTAGTTGCCAATGTGTGATCTGACATCAGACTGTTACAGTGAGGTCCAACCCAAGTTGCAGAGAGAAAGCATCTTGTTGGTGTCTGGAATGACTATCAAATGATCTGAGTCTCTCTAAGAACGGGGCATTTCTGCCATCTCCAATCTGTGAACTGGCTCAGTTTGACTCTCTCCATTGGTGTTATTCCCTGTTCCCACTGAACTGCATGGGTGCCTGGCCCCACAGGAACTGAAACACTCTCACACAAATACCCTTTGTTGACGTGCAGCTGGGATTTTTTTTATGTACTGTTAACTGAAAGTGCCAAAATTTAATGCCATGTAAATATCTCCTACTCTGATGTATGGTTGGTCTGCACAGCTGTTAAAAGGAATTATGGTGAATATTGGTATTATTTAAGATTCATGTCACAGTCATAGAAAGATTCAGACACATTGGCACATCTAGTTGGTGCCAAGCTATTTACGCTTTCAAGTCCCATACCCCTACCATCCAGGTACCTATACCAACCTCTAACACGTGGTCATTGTGCTCGCATGCATCACTTGTGCTGGCTGCTCATTCCACACCTGGATGGCCATCTCTGTGAACATGTTTTCCCTCTTGATCCACATAACGTTTCACCTTTCACCCTTAATCCATGGCCTCTGGTTGTGGTCCCTCCCCATCTCAGTAGAAAATCCCAGCTCGCATTTACCCCATCTATGTCCCTCAAAACTGTGGTACACCTCCATCAGACCGCTACACACGCTTCTACTTTCCAAGAAATAAAGTCCAATCCAGTTCAATGTTTCCTTATAAGCCAAGTCCTCCAGACCTGGCAATATCCCTGTGAATTTTCCCTGAACTCTTCGAACCTCTTTTACATGATTCCTGAAGGTTGGTGACCAAAACTACACACAATACAAATTAGGCCTCACAGATGTCTTGTACAACGTCAGAATAACATTGTCTATTGTTGACAGTACTTGAGTTTATGAAGGCCAATGGGCCAAAATCTTTCTCTCTATACCTTTTGAACTGTGACACCACTTTCAGTGAAATATAGACCTGTATTCCCCGATTCCTTTCCTCTACAACACTCCTCAGTGCCCGACCTGTCACTGTGTAAGATCTACCCTGGTAGGTCCTACCAAACTGTAACACCTCACACTTGTCTGCATTAAATTCCAATTTCCATTTCTCAAACCATCTTTCCAGCTGGTGCAGTTCGCACTGCAAGCCATGATAGCCTGCTCACAGTCCGCTAAACTCCCAGACTTGGTGTGATCCACATATTTGCTGATTCAGTTAACCACACTATCATCCAGATTACTGATATAGATGTCAAACAACAACAGATCCCACACTGATCCCTATGGCACACAACTAGTCACAGGCCTCCAGTCATCTGCTACCACACTCTGGTTTCTCTCAAAGACAGTGTCTCATCCAATTTACTATCTCATCTTGAATGCTGTATGCCTGAAACTTCTTGACCAACCTTCAACAATAAGGTCGAAATATTCGGAATGATGCTACATTAATTTGAAGCAACCTCAAAAGATGTTTCAAACTTTCTTTAGTATTTTTCCTTTGGAAATTGGATGGTTTAAGCACCAGTGTGCAAAGTAGCTGAAACGTTCAGAGGTCTGCGCTGAATTTTTATACGCGAAAATGAGAAAGTCAGATCGAATTCCTTATCACAGCTTGACGGAATCCCGAGTAGGTACAGTTGCAGAAATTAAAAGAAGTTTATCAAGCAGCGCAGATATAGGCAGGTGACTACCGGGGAGCGGAGGAGGAGACGAGGACATGCGACAAGGGGAGATATTTTTCATTTGGATTATGAAATTTGTAAATGGACAGATGGTGTACGAGCGGGGCTTCCTTCTATGTCAAGCGTGTCAGAACTTCGTTGGCAATCACCGCCGCTGATAAAGGTATCCATGCTTTGATATCAGACGAAAGCCTAATGGAAGGAGATTTATTTTAATTTCTCCAAAGCGACCTCGGTGATCAGCAGACACTGCCTCTTCCCAATCGCTGCTCCTCTTCCAGTGCCTAGTACCGTGCCCCTTCACCCTGCATGTACATGTAATATAACAGCGACAACGGCTATACATATTTTAAAGCTCCAGAACTGAATTGTCTGCAGTGTTTTATTGTTCTTAATTCTCAGATTATCTCTGCACTAAGAACCACGGAGCGCAGAGATAGTAATTAATTCATCCTTATTACTGTCGCCTAGTGAATTTATCGGCGATTGTGATCCTGTCCCGGGGAAAGTGCGGCCTCTCCACCTGCACCACTCTCTACCTGGTGGCCATGGCAACCACTGATCTATTGACCATTATTTATGGAGTCGTATTGTGGCGGATTAGTTATTATTACTTCCCGGGACGTTCCTGGACATTACCCCAGTGTGCAGTGTGATCTCTGCGCTGGGACTGGCAGCCACGGATTGTTCTGTCTGGTTCACCGTCACTTTTACGTTTGACCGGTTTGTCACCATCTGTTCTCAGAAGTGGAAAGCAAAATATCGCACCGGGAAAACTGCTGTTGTGGTTCTGTCAATAACCGGTGTTCTACTCTGTTTTAAAAATGTCCCCATATTTTTTTTTATGTATCATCCTTTGAGAGGGATTGACAACATACCCTGGGATTGTCTCACAAAAGCCGTTTACTATACGGATCCTGGGTGGGTGGGATATGAGTGGCTTACTTGCGCTCTAACGCCATTGCTCCCGTTCGTGTTAATATTACTGCTCAATGCTTTGACAGTCAGACACATTTTAGAAACTAGTCGCGTCCGTAAGGGGCTGAAGGGACAGAGGAAGGCGAAAAACAGCAGTGACCCAGAGACAGAGAGCAGGAGGAGGTCTGTGATCCTGCTTGTCACCATCTCTGGGAGCTTCATCATCCTGTGGTCGCTAGTATTTGCTGACATTGTTTATTACAGAAATGCCGGACTGGACAAAATTACTTACAACGATTCTGAATACATATTTGAACATTGTGGCGACATGCTGTTGATATTAAGTTGTTGCACAAACACTTTTATTTATGGGGTAACTCAGCCCAAGTTCAGAGAGCAGTTCATCCGCGCAGCGAAGCATCCGATCATATTAATTATTCAAATAATTAATAAACACAATATCTAGTGCTTGTTAGACGCTGTCGCAGTGTTTTTCATCCTGGCACTACGGAACTGGCTGCCTTCAGAGAACGTGGCAGCAGCGGTAATAAAACAGGTTTATAGACGAGACAGTTGCAACAGGGGAACAGACCGTTCATCACCCGCAGCCTGCCAGGAAATCTACCTCCTGCCAATTATCAAACTCGTCCTGCCTTTTATTTCTACGCTTTCATCAGCTGATCTCTCTCGTCACAGCGTTCAACAATGAATTCCGAACCTCAGACTAAACGCTCACCATTCAAGTGACTGACAACGCCGTCGCTTCTGGTGAACGGAGACGAAATGGAAGACCTCGTGGAAATACTGCGCGGACGGCTAGAGCGGTCGGAATTAACAGTGAGCTCGCCGGAGATCACATCTGACCTGGTCCATCTCCGAGACCGTTGGCAGGACCGCAAAAAGATTCAGCTGATAGCATCCAACATCTACACGTCTCTCAACACGCTATGTGCAGCGAACACCCACGTGTTCAGAGACCTTAACTTTAACGGTGAGTGTACTTGTTTCAAATGAGTTGGTATCAGTTTTGTGAGATGTGTACCAGCACAGGGAATGTCTCAATGATTTTCAATTATCTTCTGTGGAAAGTCAATTTCTAAAGGTGGCTCTTATGACATTGCGAGGAAGGAGTCTATCTTCCTCATTTCCCTGTGTACGGAGATGTTGACTTTAATTGTACGTGTACCTGTGTCTCTAAGTTGGTATCAACACGAACACGAAAAATTTGCAGATCCAGGAAATGCAAAGCAACACACACAAACTGCTGGAGACACTCAGCAGGCCAGACAGCATTTCTGGAAAATGAGTCTCAGCACGAAACGCCATCTGTTTATTTTTTTCAATGGAAGTTGTTTGGCCCGCTAGGCCCCTCCAGCGTTATTTGTGTGTTGTGTTATGTTGGTATCAAGTTGGTCGGAAGTTCAGATGCACAGAGAGTGCGTCGACAACGTTCAATCAACGTCTGCATGAAGTCTATTTTAAAGGTGTTTTGCATGACTTCCTGTTTGTCATGACGGTTTTTTTTTTCATGAAGTAGCAAAGAAACTAGGTGAACGCAACATTGCAGAAGCTGCCGAAAGACATTTTATGAAGGCTCTGGGAGAAGGCCCGATACTTCATTCAGACTGTCGAATGACATGCCACTAAAACACAGGATATAAAATTGGGCTATTCGTTCCATCGCGCTCTTCTGCCGTTATTTTGTTTCTCAACCCTTATTTCCTTCCTTACCCAAGAAACTGTTAACCTCCTCACCAATAAAGAACCTGTTAACTATCTTCGTATCTACACCCAATGACTTGTCCTCCAGCCAATCTCAGTCATCGAATTCAAGCAATCGGGAAATGAATGCCACTATTGAATTTATCTCTTTTACTACCGAATTGATCTGCATGCTGGCATTCAGTATATCCATTACACCCTACTCATGTTCATTTGAATCTCTTATTTCTTATTTTAGAAACTTTTCTGCGCAGTAATCCTTCCTTCCAAAGCCCTTCCCACACCTCTATACGCGATATCCACATGCCACTTACGCGATCACTGTCAAACTAACCGCCTGCCACCGACGCCGCTTGTTTCTGCAAGTAAATTCTGCTCATGCGAATCCCATCGGTTCCCTCCCCGCTATAAAGCTCATCTGGCAGTGGTTCCCTGACTTCCCGATGTCCTAACGACGAAACGTTAGCTATCAGCCTGAATCATCTCAGTCCCGCAATGTTTAGCTATCAGTCCTGCTCTTCTTTCAACCGGATATCTGTAATGGCTCTAAATGTGTCTGCCTTAACTGTATCCACCCTGCTGTGAAATAAATACGCTTCTGGCCCGTGGGACCACCGTGCTCATAAGCGCGTGGCCCCACATCGAATTCATTTTGCCATTCCTCGTCCGCGTCTCTACTTTCCTCTCAATTCTCCTTGCTGAATTGTAGCATTGGTTTCCCTGCACACCACACACTCCCCGCCCCCGCATGCCACAGACACACAATTGGAATTGAGTGCGGCAAGAGTCCCATTAATAGACTCAGGCAGCAAGACTGGAGCCCTGGGATTGATGGAAACTTGACATACTGAATCTGGAATTATCTTGCCCAGAGAATAAGGGACTAACGCTAAATGCGATCTGTTCTGTAACCGTGCTCTTCCTGATTTTTGTAAACGACTTGAAAGAGGAACTGAATATGTGTGTCGGTAAATTGCAGGTTTGGATGCCAGGTGACGTAGCAGTGACAGCGGCACTATTCCAGCTCGGGACGCTGGAGTTCAGTTACGGTTTCATCTGTACAGAGTTCGTTCATCCTCCTCCTGACACCTGCGGGTTTCTCCCAAGTCCGACCACGGGGGATTAATCGTTTATTATAAATTGTACTGCCATTGGGCTAAGGTTAAATTGACGAAGGGCGCCGCCGCTCCTTGTCACTGCTGCATCTCTAAATAAGTAAATTACACGAAAGGGGTGTTTTTGTGTGGATAGTGTAGAGTCTGTTCATAGATTACAATCGGATATCGACACGGTGCAGAGGAGTTATGAATAGTGGCAGATGGATTTTCCACCCGGAAAAGAGTGAGGTGATCCACAATAAAAAATCTAACTACATTACAGAGTACAAATGGAACATTTCATCGCAATGTGGAGGAACAAGGGTCTTGTGCTGTGCCAACCCGAGATCCCTCAAAATTACCATGCAATCAACTGAATGTTCAAGACGTTTTATAGGCTGAGCAGTAGGAAGACCGGGGCTTTGACCTCGGATTACCTCCGACGTCACAAGATTGCCAAAGTAAGAGATAGTGAGTTACCACAGTTAAATATGTGGCTAACTATCTGAAGCAATAGAGAGGGTATCAGGCACACAGATCACGGTTCTTTCTACCAGGATAGATGGAGGATGAGTGAAAACTGTACTGAAGGGGAGATAATTCTCTCACAGGGATGTTTGCGGGAGTTGCGTTGCAAGAAGCTTAATATGTGGCATGCCGGGAGAAGGGAGTGTGTGGTGTGCAGGGAGACCAATGCTACATTTCAGCAAATGTCGTTGAGCGGAAAATAGAGACGTGGACGCGGAATGCCAAAATGAAGTCGAAGTGGGGCCGTGCGTTTATGACCACGGTGGTCCCGCAGGCCAGAAGTGTGTTTATTTCACAGCAGTGTGGATA
>NW_026779474.1:0-10000 GCF_030144855.1 Hypanus sabinus
GACACACTCTCTCAGTCTCTCTCTCTCTCTCACACATTCCCTCTTTCACACACTGTCTCAGTCTCTCTCCCTCTCTCTCTCTCACACATTCCCTCTTACACTCTCTCAGTCTCTCTCCCTCTCTCTCACACACATTCCCTCTCTCTCTCACACACATTCCCTCTCTCTCTCTCACACATTCCCTCTCTCTCACACATTCCCTCTTTCACACACTCTCAGTCTCTCTCCCTCTCTCTCTCACACATTCCCTCTCTCACACACTCTCTCAGTCTCTCTCTCCCTCCCTCTCTCTCACACATTCCCTCTTTCACACTCTCTCAGTCTCTCTCCCTCTCTCTCTCACACATTCCCTCTTTCACACTCTCTCAGTCTCTCTCCCTCTCTCTCTCTCACACATTCCCTCTTTCACACTCTCTCAGTCTCTCTTCCTCCCTCTCTCTCACACATTCCCTCTTTCACACACTCTCTCAGTCTCTCTCCCTCTCTCTCTCTCACACATTCCCTCTTACACTCTCTCAGTCTCTCTCCCTCTCTCTCACACACATTCCCTCTCTCTCTCTCACACATTCCCTCTCTCTCACACATTCCCTCTTTCACACACTCTCAGTCTCTCTCCCTCTCTCTCTCACACATTCTCTCTCTCACACACATTCCCTCTCTCTCACACATTCCCTCTTTCACCCTGTGGTGAACTACATATACCTGTCTGGACTATCCCCCCCCCCCCCCCGCTCCTCCCACAGACCCCGGTATAAAGGCGATCGAGGCCTGAGCCCGGCCTCTCAGTCTCCAGGATGTAGTATGGTGCTCACTCACTGCTGGTTCCTTCTCCCAGTCAATAAAAGCTGATATCTTGCCTTACGTCTCAGAGAGAGTTATTGATGGTGTATCAGACACACTCTCTCAGTCTCTCTCCCTCTCTCTCGCACATTCCCTCTTTCACACACTCTCTCAGTCTCTCTCCCTCCCTCTCTCTCACACATTCCCTCTCTCAGATTCAGTCTCTCTCCCTCTCTCTCTCTCCCTCCCTCTCTCTCCCTCTCTCTCACACATTCCCTCTTTCACACAGTCTCTCTCCCTCTCTCTCTCACACATTCCCTCTTTCACACTCTCTCAGCCTCTCTCGCTCTCTCTCTCACACATTCCCTCTTTCACACACTCTCTCAGTCTCTCTCCCTCTCTCTCTCTCACACATTCCCTCACACTCTCTCAGTCTCTCTCCCTCTCTCTCACACACATTCCCTCTCTCTCTCACACACATTCCCTCTCTCTCTCTCACACATTCCCTCTCTCTCACACATTCCCTCTTCACACACTCTCAGTCTCTCTCCCTCTCTCTCTCACACATTCCCTCTCTCACACACTCTCTCAGTCTCTCTCTCCCTCCCTCTCTCTCACACATTCCCTCTTTCACACTCTCTCAGTCTCTCTCCCTCTCTCTCTCACACATTCCCTCTTTCACACTCTCTCAGTCTCTCTCCCTCTCTCTCTCTCACACATTCCCTCTTTCACACTCTCTCAGTCTCTCTTCCTCCCTCTCTCTCACACATTCCCTCTTTCACACACTCTCTCAGTCTCTCTCCCTCTCTCTCTCTCACACATTCCCTCTTACACTCTCTCAGTCTCTCTCCCTCTCTCTCACACACATTCCCTCTCTCTCTCTCACACATTCCCTCTCTCTCACACATTCCCTCTTTCACACACTCTCAGTCTCTCTCCCTCTCTCTCTCACACATTCTCTCTCTCACACACATTCCCTCTCTCTCACACATTCCCTCTTTCACCCTGTGGTGAACTACATATACCTGTCTGGACTATCCCCCCCCCCCCCCGCTCCTCCCACAGACCCCGGTATAAAGGCGATCGAGGCCTGAGCCCGGCCTCTCAGTCTCCAGGATGTAGTATGGTGCTCACTCACTGCTGGTTCCTTCTCCCAGTCAATAAAAGCTGATATCTTGCCTTACGTCTCAGAGAGAGTTATTGATGGTGTATCAGACACACTCTCTCAGTCTCTCTCCCCCTCTCTCGCACATTCCCTCTTTCACACACTCTCTCAGTCTCTCTCCCTCCCTCTCTCTCACACATTCCCTCTCTCAGATTCAGTCTCTCTCCCTCTCTCTCTCTCCCTCCCTCTCTCTCCCTCTCTCTCACACATTCCCTCTTTCACACAGTCTCTCTCCCTCTCTCTCTCACACATTCCCTCTTTCACACTCTCTCAGCCTCTCTCGCTCTCTCTCTCACACATTCCCTCTTTCACACACTCTCTCAGTCTCTCTCCCTCTCTCTCTCTCACACATTCCCTCTTACACTCTCTCAGTCTCTCTCCCTCTCTCTCACACACATTCCCTCTCTCTCTCTCACACACATTCCCTCTCTCTCTCACACATTCCCTCTCTCTCACACATTCCCTCTTTCACACACTCTCAGTCTCTCTCCCTCTCACACATTCCCTCTCTCACACACTCTCTCAGTCTCTCTCTCCCTCCCTGTCTCTCACACATTCCCTCTTTCACACTCTCTCAGTCTCTCTCCCTCTCTCTCTCACACATTCCCTCTTTCACACTCTCTCAGTCTCTCTCCCTCTCTCTCTCTCACACATTCCCTCTTTCACACACACTCTCAGTCTCTCTCTCTCTCTCTCACACACATTCCCTCTTTCACACACTCTCTCAGTCTCTCTCCTTTTCTCTCTCTCACACATTCTCTCTCTCACACACATTCCCTCTCTCTCACACATTCCCTCTTTCACCCTGTGGTGAACTACATATACCTGTCTGGACTCGCACCCCGCCCCCCGCTCCTCCCACAGACCCCGGTATAAAGGCGATCGAGGCCTGAGCCCGGCCTCTCAGTCTCCAGGATGTAGTATGGTGCTCACTCACTGCTGGTTCCTTCTCCCAGTCAATAAAAGCTGATATCTTGCCTTACGTCTCAGAGAGAGTTATTGATGGTGCGTCAGACACACTCTCTCAGTCTCTCTCTCTCTCTCTCTCTCTCACACATTTCCTCTTTCACACACTCTCTCAGTCTCTCTCCCTCTCTCTCTCACACATTCCCTCTTTCACCCTGTGGTGAACTACATATACCTGTCTGGACTCGCACCCCGCCCCCCGCTCCTCCCACAGACCCCGGTATAAAGGCGATCGAGGCCTGAGCCCGGCCTCTCAGTCTCCAGGATGTAGTATGGTGCTCACTCACTGCTGGTTCCTTCTCCCAGTCAATAAAAGCTGATATCTCGCCTTTTACGTCTCAGAGAGAGTTATTGATGGTGTATCAGACACACTCTCTCAGTCTCTCTCCCTCTCACACATTCCCTCTTTCACACTCTCTCAGTCTCTCTTCCCCTCTCTCTCTCTCACACATTCCCTCCTTCACACACTCTCTGAGTCTCTCTCCCTCCCTCTCTCTCTCACACATTCCCTCTTTCACACACTCTCTCAGTCTCTCTCCCTCCCTCTCTCTCACACATTCCCCTCTCTCACACATTCCCTCTTTCACACTGTGGTGAACTACATATACCTGTCTGGACTACCCCCCCCCCGCTCCTCCCACAGACCCCGGTATAAAGGCGATCGAGGCCTGAGCCCGGCCTCTCAGTCTCCAGGATGTAGTATGGTGCTCACTCACTGCTGGTTCCTTCTCCCAGTCAATAAAAGCTGATATCTTGCCTTACGTCTCAGAGAGAGTTATTGATGGTGCGTCAGACACACTCTCTCAGTCTCTCTCGCTCTCTCTCTCACACATTCCCTCTTTCACACACTCTCTCAGTCTCTCTCCCTCTCTCTCTCTCACACATTCCCTCTTACACTCTCTCAGTCTCTCTCCCTCTCTCTCACACACATTCCCTCTCTCTCTCTCACACACATTCCCTCTCTCTCTCTCACACATTCCCTCTCTCTCACACATTCCCTCTTTCACACACTCTCAGTCTCTCTCCCTCTCTCTCTCACACATTCCCTCTCTCACACACTCTCTCAGTCTCTCTCTCCCTCCCTCTCTCTCACACATTCCCTCTTTCACACTCTCTCAGTCTCTCTCCCTCTCTCTCTCACACATTCCCTCTTTCACACTCTCAGTCTCTCTCCCTCTCTCTCTCACACATTCCCTCTTTCACCCTGTGGTGAACTACATATACCTGTCTGGACTCGCACCCCGCCCCCCGCTCCTCCCACAGACCCCGGTATAAAGGTGATCGAGGCCTGAGCCCGGCCTCTCAGTCTCCAGGATGTAGTATGGTGCTCACTCACTGCTGGTTCCTTCTCCCAGTCAATAAAAGCTGATATCTCGCCTTTTACATCTCAGAGAGAGTTATTGATGGTGTATCAGACATACTCTCTCAGTCTCTCTCCCTCTCACACATTCCCTCTTTCACACTCTCTCAGTCTCTCTTCCCCTCTCTCTCTCTCACACATTCCCTCCTTCACACACTCTCTGAGTCTCTCTCCCTCCCTCTCTCTCTCACACATTCCCTCTTTCACACACTCTCTCAGTCTCTCTCCCTCCCTCTCTCTCACACATTCCCCCTCTCTCACACATTCCCTCTTTCACACTGTGGTGAACTACATATACCTGTCTGGACTACCCCCCCCGACGATCGAGGCCTGAGCCCGGCCTCTCAGTCTCCAGGATGTAGTATGGTGCTCACTCACTGCTGGTTCCTTCTCCCAGTCAATAAAAGCCCATATCTCGCCTTACGTCTCAGAGAGAGTTATTGATGGTGCGTCAGACACACTCTCTCAGTCTCTCTCTCTCTCTCTCTCACACATTCCCTCTCTCACACACACTCTCAGTCTCTCTCCCTCTCTCTCTCACACATTCCCTCTTTCACACACTCTCTCAGTCTCTCTCCCTCCCTCTCTCTCACACATTCCCTCTTTTCACACTGTGGTGAACTACATATACCTGTCTGGACTACCCCCCCCCCCCCCCCGCTCCTCCCACAGACCCCGGTATAAAGGCGATCGAGGCCTGAGCCCGGCCTCTCAGTCTCCAGGATGTAGTATGGTGCTCACTCACTGCTGGTTCCTTCTCCCAGTCAATAAAAGCCGATATCTCGCCTTACGTCTCAGAGAGAGTTATTGATGGTGCGTCAGACACACTCTCTCAGTCTCTCTCGCTCTCTCTCTCTCACACATTCCCTCTTTCACACACTGTCTCAGTCTCTCTCCCCTCTCTCTCTCTCACACATTCCCTCTTACACTCTCTCAGTCTCTCTCCCTCTCTCTCACACACATTCCCTCTCTCTCTCACACACATTCCCTCTCTCTCTCTCACACATTCCCTCTCTCTCACACATTCCCTCTTTCACACACTCTCAGTCTCTCTCCCTCTCTCTCTCACACATTCCCTCTCTCACACACTCTCTCAGTCTCTCTCTCCCTCCCTCTCTCTCACACATTCCCTCTTTCACACTCTCTCAGTCTCTCTCCCTCTCTCTCTCACACATTCCCTCTTTCACACTCTCTCAGTCTCTCTCCCTCTCCTCTCTCTCACACATTCCCTCTTTCACACTCTCTCAGTCTCTCTTCCTCCCTCTCTCTCACACATTCCCTCTTTCACACACTCTCTCAGTCTCTCTCCCTCTCTCTCTCTCACACATTCCCTCTTACACTCTCTCAGTCTCTCTCCCTCTCTCTCACACACATTCCCTCTCTCTCACACATTCCCTCTTTCACACACTCTCAGTCTCTCTCCCTCTCTCTCTCACACATTCTCTCTCTCACACACATTCCCTCTCTCTCACACATTCCCTCTTTCACACTGTGGTGAACTACATATACCTGTCTGGACTACCCCCCCCCCCCCCGCTCCTCCCACAGACCCCGGTATAAAGGCGATCGAGGCCTGAGCCCGGCCTCTCAGTCTCCAGGATGTAGTATGGTGCTCACTCACTGCTGGTTCCTTCTCCCAGTCAATAAAAGCCGATATCTCGCCTTACGTCTCAGAGAGAGTTATTGATGGTGCGTCAGACACACTCTCTCAGTCTCTCTCCCTCTCTCTCGCACATTCCCTCTTTCACACACTCTCTCAGTCTCTCTCCCTCCCTCTCTCTCACACATTCCCTCTCTCAGATTCAGTCTCTCTCCCTCTCTCTCTCTCCCTCCCTCTCTCTCCCTCTCTCTCACACATTCCCTCTTTCACACAGTCTCTCTCCCCTCTCTCTCTCACACATTCCCTCTTTCACACTCTCTCAGCCTCTCTCGCTCTCTCTCTCACACTTCCCTCTTCACACACCTCTCTCTCTCACCACTCCTCTCCAGCTCCTCCTCCGTCTCTCTCCCCTCTCTCTCTCTCACACATTCCCTCTTACACTCTCTCAGTCTCTCTCCCTCTCTCTCACACACATTCCCTCTCTCTCTCTCACACACATTCCCTCTCTCTCTCACACATTCCCTCTCTCTCACACATTCCCTCTTTCACACACTCTCAGTCTCTCTCCCTCTCACACATTCCCTCTCTCACACACTCTCTCAGTCTCTCTCTCCCTCCCTGTCTCTCACACATTCCCTCTTTCACACTCTCTCAGTCTCTCTCCCTCTCTCTCTCACACATTCCCTCTTTCACACTCTCTCAGTCTCTCTCCCTCTCTCTCTCTCACACATTCCCTCTTTCACACACACTCTCAGTCTCTCTCTCTCTCTCTCACACACATTCCCTCTTTCACACACTCTCTCAGTCTCTCTCCCTCCCTCTCTCTCACACATTCCCCCTCTCTCACACATTCCCTCTTTCACACTGTGGTGAACTACATATACCTGTCTGGACTACCCCCCCCCCCCCGCTCCTCCCACAGACCCCGGTATAAAGGCGATCGAGGCCTGAGCCCGGCCTCTCAGTCTCCAGGATGTAGTATGGTGCTCACTCACTGCTGGTTCCTTCTCCCAGTCAATAAAAGCTGATATCTTGCCTTACGTCTCAGAGAGAGTTATTGATGGTGCGTCAGACACACTCTCTCAGTCTCTCTCGCTCTCTCTCTCACACATTCCCTCTTTCACACACTCTCTCAGTCTCTCTCCCTCTCTCTCTCTCACACATTCCCTCTTACACTCTCTCAGTCTCTCCCCCTCTCTCTCACACACATTCCTCTCTCTCTCTCACACACATTCCCTCTCTCTCTCTCACACATTCCCTCTCTCTCACACATTCCCTCTTTCACACACTCTCAGTCTCTCTCCCTCTCTCTCTCACACATTCCCTCTCTCACACACTCTCTCAGTCTCTCTCTCCCTCCCTCTCTCTCACACATTCCCTCTTTCACACTCTCTCAGTCTCTCTCCCTCTCTCTCTCACACATTCCCTCTTTCACACTCTCTCAGTCTCTCTCCCTCTCTCTCTCTCACACATTCCCTCTTTCACACTCTCAGTCTCTCTCCCTCTCTCTCTCACACATTCCCTCTTTCACCCTGTGGTGAACTACATATACCTGTCTGGACTCGCACCCCGCCCCCCGCTCCTCCCACAGACCCCGGTATAAAGGTGATCGAGGCCTGAGCCCGGCCTCTCAGTCTCCAGGATGTAGTATGGTGCTCACTCACTGCTGGTTCCTTCTCCCAGTCAATAAAAGCTGATATCTCGCCTTTTACATCTCAGAGAGAGTTATTGATGGTGTATCAGACATACTCTCTCAGTCTCTCTCCCTCTCACACATTCCCTCTTTCACACTCTCTCAGTCTCTCTTCCCCTCTCTCTCTCTCACACATTCCCTCCTTCACACACTCTCTGAGTCTCTCTCCCTCCCTCTCTCTCTCACACATTCCCTCTTTCACACACTCTCTCAGTCTCTCTCCCTCCCTCTCTCTCACACATTCCCCCTCTCTCACACATTCCCTCTTTCACACTGTGGTGAACTACATATACCTGTCTGGACTACCCCTCCACCCCCCCGCTCCTCCCACAGACCCCGGTATAAAGGCGATCGAGGCCTGAGCCCGGCCTCTCAGTCTCCAGGATGTAGTATGGTGCTCACTCACTGCTGGTTCCTTCTCCCAGTCAATAAAAGCTGATATCTTGCCTTACGTCTCAGAGAGAGTTATTGATGGTGTATCAGACACACTCTCTCAGTCTCTCTCGCTCTCTCTCTCTCTCACACATTCCCTCTTTCACACACTGTCTCAGTCTCTCTCCCTCTCTCTCTCTCACACATTCCCTCTTACACTCTCTCAGTCTCTCTCCCTCTCTCTCACACACATTCCCTCTCTCTCTCACACACATTCCCTCTCTCTCTCTCACACATTCCCTCTCTCTCACACATTCCCTCTTTCACACACTCTCAGTCTCTCTCCCTCTCTCTCTCACACATTCCCTCTCTCACACACTCTCTCAGTCTCTCTCTCCCTCCCTCTCTCTCACACATTCCCTCTTTCACACTCTCTCAGTCTCTCTCCCTCTCTCTCACACACATTCCCTCTCTCTCTCACACACATTCCCTCTCTCTCTCTCACACATTCCCTCTTTCACACACTCTCTCAGTCTCTCTCCCTCTCTCTCTCTCACACATTCCCTCTTACACTCTCTCAGTCTCTCTCCCTCTCTCTCACACACATTCCCTCTCTCTCTCTCACACACATTCCCTCTCTCTCTCACACATTCCCTCTCTCTCACACATTCCCTCTTTCACACTCTCTCAGTCTCTCTCCCTCTCTCTCTCTCACACATTCCCTCTTTCACACTCTCTCAGTCTCTCTTCCTCCCTCTCTCTCACACATTCCCTCTTTCACACACTCTCTCAGTCTCTCTCCCTCTCTCTCTCTCACACATTCCCTCTTACACTCTCTCAGTCTCTCTCCCTCTCTCTCACACACATTCCCTCTCTCTCTCTCACACATTCCCTCTCTCACACATTCCCTCTTTCACACACTCTCAGTCTCTCTCCCTCTCTCTCTCACACATTCTCTCTCTCACACACATTCCCTCTCTCTCACACATTCCCTCTTTCACCCTGTGGTGAACTACATATACCTGTCTGGACTACCCCCCCCCCCGCTCCTCCCACAGACCCCGGTATAAAGGCGATCGAGGCCTGAGCCCGGCCTCTCAGTCTCCAGGATGTAGTATGGTGCTCACTCACTGCTGGTTCCTTCTCCCAGTCAATAAAAGCTGATATCTTGCCTTACGTCTCAGAGAGAGTTATTGATGGTGTATCAGACACACTCTCTCAGTCTCTCTCCCTCTCTCTCGCACATTCCCTCTTTCACACACTCTCTCAGTCTCTCTCCCTCCCTCTCTCTCACACATTCCCTCTCTCAGATTCTCTCAGTCTCTCTCCCTCCCTCTCTCTCACACATTCCCTCTCTCAGATTCAGTCTCTCTCCCTCTCTCTCTCTCCCTCCCTCTCTCTCCCTCTCTCTCACACATTCCCTCTTTCACAGTCTCTCTCCCTCTCTCTCTCACACATTCCCTCTTTCACACTCTCTCAGCCTCTCTCGCTCTCTCTCTCACACATTCCCTCTTTCACACACTCTCTCAGTCTCTCTCCCTCTCTCTCTCTCACACATTCCCTCTTACACTCTCTCAGTCTCTCTCCCTCTCTCTCACACACATTCCCTCTCTCTCTCTCACACACATTCCCTCTCTCTCTCACACATTCCCTCTCTCTCACACATTCCCTCTTTCACACACTCTCAGTCTCTCTCCCTCTCACACATTCCCTCTCTCACACACTCTCTCAGTCTCTCTCTCCCTCCCTGTCTCTCACACATTCCCTCTTTCACACTCTCTCAGTCTCTCTCCTCTCTCTCTCACACATTCCCTCTTTCACACTCTCTCAGTCTCTCTCCCTCTCTCTCTCTCACACATTCCTCTTTCACACACACTCTCAGTCTCTCTCTCTCTCTCTCACACACATTCCCTCTTTCACACACTCTCTCAGTCTCTCTCCTTTTCTCTCTCTCACACATTCTCTCTCTCACACACATTCCCTCTCTCTCACACATTCCCTCTTTCACCCTGTGGTGAACTACATATACCTGTCTGGACTCGCACCCCGCCCCCCGCTCCTCCC
>NW_026779474.1:15000-99018 GCF_030144855.1 Hypanus sabinus
AGAGTACTCCAAGTGGGGTCTGACCAGGGTCCTATAGAGCTGTAACATTACCTCTCGGCTCCTAAACTCAATCCAGGCAACATCCTTGTAAATCTCCTCCGCACCCTTTCTATGGTTTCCACGTCCTTCCTGTAGTGAGGCGACCAGAACTGGGCAGAGTACTCCAAGTGGGGTCTGACCAGGGTCCTATAGAGCTGTAACATTACCTCTCGGCTCCTAAACTCAATCCAGGCAACATCCTTGTAAATCTCCTCCGCACCCTTTCTATGGTTTCCACGTCCTTCCTGTAGTGAGGCGACCAGAACTGAGCACAGTACTCCAAGTGGGGTCTGACCAGGGTCCTATAGAGCTGTAACATTACCCCTCGGCTCCTAAACTCAATCCAGGCAACATCCTTGTAAATCTCCTCCGCACCCTTTCTATGGTTTCCACGTCCTTCCTGTAGTGAGGCGACCAGAACTGAGCACAGTACTCCAAGTGGGGTCTGACCGGGGTCCGGTATAGTAGCAACACAGTTGTACAAGATGGAGGGCTGAGCGGAGTTAAGATGGCGCCAAACGGCCACTCCTTTGCTGGCGATTTCGGAAACAGCTCTCGCTCCAACTTCAGGGTCTTTATTTTCCCCTCTCGGCGTTCTTTTGAAGACGCCCCCCCCCCCCCCCACCGACCTGGGAGTTACACGCTGACCTCGGTTCTCTGCCGGAGTGGGGCCTGCCTGCTCTCGGGGCCCTCATCGCCGGCCGGTACCCGACCAGGGGGTTTGGGATCCCGGGGGCCCCGGAGCCGGGCGGATCGGAGGCCGGCGTGCCGCGGGAGTCGGAGGATCCCGGGCCCGTGAGCTCGGAGGGCAAATTCGTTGATTCTTCGGGACGCTCCACTTTCCGCGGACGCTTGCGAAAAGAAAAGAATTTCGGGATGTACCTTTCTCTGACGGATGACTCAAACACGGCGGGGAATATCAACCGCGCGAGACCGGGCGCGGAGAGCGACTCCGCCCTCAGGCGGACATACCACCCTCCCGCGTAGGCGGGTCGCGAGTTCGGGATTTATTTAAAGATCTGGCACCCGCCCCAGAAAGCAAGGGAGTGGAGGTCTCGGTGTTGTGACTCTGTCGGGGATGCGAATTTAAAAGCCCAATGGCCTGAGGGAAGAAGCAGTCCCGTAGCCCAACGGGCCCGGCTTTAAAACTGCCCCACGTACTCTCGCTCTGGGTCCTCAGGACGAGGAGCACCAGAAGCCCCCCCCCGATGTAACCCGGCTCTCGGACGTGGAGCACCTAACGGACCGGTGCGGAGCCAACAACCTGTCTCTGAATGTGAACAAAAGAGATGGCTGTTGACTTCAGGAGGGCACGGAGCGACCACTCCCCGCTGAACATCGACGGCTCCTCGGTAGAGATCGTTCAGAGCACCAGATTCCTTGGTGTTCCCCTGTCGGAGAATCTCACCCGGTCCCTCGACACCATCTCACGTGCAGAGCCAACAACCTGTCTCTGAATGTGAACAAAACAAAGATGTTCCCCTGTCGGAGACTCTCACCCGGTCCCTCGACACCAGCTCCACAGCAAAGAAAGCCCAGCAGCGTCTCTACTTTCTGCGAAGGCTGAGGAAAGTCCGTCTCCCACCACACCCCCCATCCTCATCACATTCTACAGGGGTTGTATTGAGAGCATCCCGAGCAGCTGCATCACTGCCTGGTTCGGAAATTGCACCGTCTCGGATCGCAAGACCCTGCAGCGGATAGTGAGGTCAGCTGAGAAGATCACCGGGGTCTCTCTTCCCGCTGTCACGGACATTTACACGACTCGCTGCATCCGCAAAGCAAACAGCATTATGAAGGACCCCACGCGCCCCTCACACAAACTCTTCTCCCTCCTGCCGTCTGGGAAAAGGCTCCGAAGCATTCGGGCTCTCACGACCAGACTGTGTAACAGTTTCTTCCCCCAAGCCTCAATACCCAGAGCTTGGACTGACACCTTACTGTCCTATTGTCCTGTCTATTATTTATTGTAATGCCTGCTCTGTTCTGTGCACTGTATGCAGTCCTGGGTAGGTCTGTCGTCTAGTGTAGCTTTCTCTGTGTTGTTTTTACATAGTTCAGTCTAGTTTTTGTACAGTGTCAAGTAACACCATGGTCCTGAAAAACGTTGTCTCGTTTTTACTGTGTACTGTGGTCAAAACGACAATTAAAAGTGACTCGACTTGTCTTGGCAAGGGAGCATTAACGCCCAGCTCTTGCAGTTGGTCTGTAGTCTAGTGTAGCTTTCTCTGTGTTGTTTTTACGTAGTTCAGTCTAGTTTTTGTACTGTGTCATGTAACACCACAGTCCTGAAAAACGTTGTCTTGGTTTTACTGTGTACTGTGCCGGCAGTTATGGTCGAAACAACAATAAAAGTGACTTGACTTGTCTTGGCAAGGGAGCATTAACGCCCAGCTCTTGCAGTTGGTCTGTAGTCTAGTGTAGCTTTTTCCTGTGTTGAAAAACGTCGTCTCGTTTTTACTGTGTACAGTACCAGCAGTTATGGTCGGAACGACAATTAAAAGTGACTTGACTACTCATTCACCTGCCACGCTCCAAAGAATAAAGACCTAACTTGTTCAACCTTTCCCTGTAACTTAGGTGCTGAAACCCAGGTAACATTCTGGTAAATCTCCTCTGTACTCTCTCTATTTTGTTGACATCTTCCCTATAATTCAGTGACCAGAACCGTACACAGACTCCTCAATACCCAAAGCCTGGACTGACACCAACCTACTGCCCTATTGTCCAGTTTCTTACTTATTGTAATGCCTGCAGTGTTTTGTGCACTGTATGTCGTCCTGGGTAGGTCTGTCGTCTAGTGTAGCTTTCTCTGTGTTGTCTTGTGACGTAGAAACATAGGTGCAGGAGTCGGCCATTCGGCCCTTCGAGCCTGCACCGCCATTCAGTATGATCATGGCTGATCATCCAACTCAGAACCGTGTACCTGCTTTCTCTCCATACCCCCTGATCCCTTTAACCACAAGGGCCATATCTAACTTCCTCTTAAATATAGCCAATGAACCGGCCTCAATTGTTTCCTGTGGCAGAGGATTCCACAGATTCACCACTCTCTGTCTGAAGAAGTTTCTCCTCATCTCGGTCCTAAAAGGCTTCCCCTTTATCCTTAAACTGTGACCCCACGTTCTGGACTTCCCCAACATCGGGAACAATCTTCCTGCATCTAGCCTGTCCAATCCCTTTAGAATTTTATACGTTTCAATAAGATCCCCCTCAATCTTCTAAATTCCAGTGAGTATCAGCCTACTCGATCCAGTCTTTCTTCATATGAAAGTCCTGCCATCCCAGGAATCAATCTGGTGAACCTTCTCTGTACTCCCTCTATGGCAAGAATGTCTTTCCTCAGATTAGGGGACCAAAACTGCACACGATACTCTAGGTGAGGTCTCACCAAGGCCTTGTACAACTGCAGTAGAACCTCCCTGCTCCTGTACTCAAATCCTTTTGCTATGAATGCCAACATACCATTTGCCTTTTTCACCGCCTGCTGTACCTGCATGCCCACCTTCAATGACTGGTGTACAATGACACCCAGGTCTCGTTGCACCTCCCTTTTTCCTAATCGGCCACCGTTCAGATAATAATCTGTTTTCCTGTTCTTGCAACCAAAGTGGATAACCTCACATTTATCCACATTACATTGCATCTGCCATGAATTTGCCCACTCACCCAACCTATCCAAGTCACCCTGCATCCTCTTAGCATCCTCCTCACAGCTAACACCACCGCCCAGCTTCGTGTCATCCACAAACTTGGAGATGCTGCATTTAATTCCCTCGTCTAAATCATTAATATATATTGTAAACAACTGGGATCCCAGCACTGAGCCTTGCGGTACCCCACTAGTCACTGCCTGCCATTCTAAAAAGGTCCCGTTTACTCCCACTCTTTGCTTCCTGTCTGCCAACCGATTCTCTATCCACATCAATACCATGCCCCCAATACCGCATGCTTTAGGTTTGCACCCTAATCTCCTGTGTGGGACCTTGTCAAAAGCCTTTTGAAGATCTAAATATACCACATCCACTGGCTCTCCCCTATCCACTCTGCTAGTTACATCTTCAAACAATTCTATAAGATTCGTCAGACATGATTTTCCTTTCACAAATCCATGCTGACTTTGTCCGATGATTTCACCTCTTTCCAAATGTGTTGTTATCACATTTTTCATAACCGACTCTAGCATTTTCCCCACCACCAATGTCAGACTAACCGGTCTATAATTCCCCGGTATCTCTCTCCCTCCATTTTAAAAAGTGGGGTTACATTAGCCACCCTCCAATCCTCAGGAACTAATCCAGAATCTAAGGAGTTTTGAAAAATTATCACTAATGCATCCACTATTTCTTGGGCTACTTCCTTAAGCACTCTGGGATGCAGACCATCTGGCCTTGGGGATTTATCTGCCTTTAATCCCTTCAATTTACCTAACACCACTTCCCTACTAACATGCATTTCCCTCAGTTCCTCCATCTCACTAGACCCTCGGTCCCTTACTATTTCCGGAAGATTATTTCTGTCCTCCTTAGTGAAGACAGAACCAAAGTAGTTATTCAATTGGTTTGACGTATCTTTGTTCCCTATGATCAATTCACCTGTTTCTGACTGTAAAGGACCTACATTTGTCTTGACCAATCTTTTTCTTTTCACGTATCTATAAAAGCTTTTACAGTCAGTTTTTATGTTCCCTGCCAGCTTTCTCTCATAATCTTTTTTCCCTTTCTTAATTAAGCCCTTTGTCCTCCTCTGCTGGACTCTGAATTTCTCCCAGTCCTCAGGTGTGCCGCTATTTCTGGCTAATTTATATGTTTCTTCTTTGGACTTGATACTATCCCTAATTTCCCTTGTCAGCCACGGGTGAACTACCTTCCCTGGTTTATTCTTTTGCCAAAGTGGGATGAACTATTGTTGTAGTTCTTCCATGCGATCTTTAAATGCTTGCTATTGCATACCCACCGTCAACCCTTTAAGTATCATTTGCCAGTCTATCTTAGCTAATTCACGTCTCATACCTTCAGAGTTACCCTTCTTTAAGTTCAGAACCTCTGTTTCTGAATTAACTATGTCACTCTCCATCGTAATGAAGAATTCCACCATATTATGGTCACTCTTACCCAAGGGGCTTCGCACAAGATTGCTAACTAACCCTTCCTCATTGCTCAATACCCAATCTAGAACGGCCTGCTCTCTAGTTGGTTCCTCGACATGTTGGTTCAGAAAACCATCCCGCATACATTCCAAGAAATCCTCTTCCTCAGCACCCTTACCGATTTGGTTCACCCAATCTATATGTAGATTGAAGTCACCCATTATAACTACTGTTCCTTTATTGCACGCATTTCTAATTTCCTGTTTAATGCCATCCCCAACCTCACTACTACTGTTAAGTGGTCTGTACACAACTCCCACCAGCGTTTTCTGCCCCTTAGTGTTATGCAGCTCTGCCCATATTGATTCCACATCCTCCAGACGAATGTCCTTCCTTTCTATTGCGTTAATCTCCTCTCTAACCAGCAATGCTACCCCACCTCCTTTTCTTTCCTGTCTATCCCTCCTGAATAATGAATATCCCTGGATGTTGGGCTCCCATCCTTGGTCACCCTGGAGCCATGTCTCTGTGATCCCAACTAGTTTGAAGAGGGTGCAGAAAGGCAGGGTCCCTTATCGAGGAGCCTCCAGCCCCCAGGGCGTGCCCTTTTCTCACTGTCACCGTCAAGGAGGAGGTACAGGAGCCTGAAGACACACACTCAGTGATTCAGGAACAGCTTCTTCCCCTCTGCCATCAGGGAGGGGGTACAGGAGCCTGAAGACACACACTCAGCAATTCAGGAACAGCTTCTTCCCCTCTGCCATCAGGGAGGAGGTACAGGAGCCTGAAGGCACACACTCAGCGATTCAGGAACAGCTTCTTCCCCTCTGCCATCAGGGAGGGGGTACAGGAGCCCGAAGACACACACTCAGCGATTCAGGAACAGCTTCTCCCCCTCTGCCATCAGGGAGGGGGTACAGGAGCCTGAAGACACACCCTCAGCGATTCAGGAACAGCTTCTTCCCCTCTGCCATCAGGGAGGAGGTACAGGAGCCTGAAGACACACACTCAACGATTCAGGAACAGCTTCTTCCCCTCTGCCATCAGGGAGGGGGTACAGGAGCCTGAAGACACACACTCAACGATTCAGGAACAGCTTCTCCCCCTCTGCCATCAGGGAGGAGGTACAGGAGCCTGAAGACACACACTCAGCGATTCAGGAACAGCTTCTTCCCCTCTGCCATCAGGGAGGAGGTACAGGAGCATGAAGGCACACATACTTGCTGTCTCTCTGCACTTGTTCCCATCCCCCTGCCACATTAGTTTAAAGCCTCCTGAACAGCAGTAGCAAACGCTCCCCCAGGACATTGGTTCCAGTCCAGCCCAGGTGCAGACCGTCCTGTTTATACCGGTCCCACCTCCCCCAGAACTGGTTCCAATGCCCCAGGAATTTGAATCCCTCCCCCCTTGCACCATTTTTCAAGCCACGTGTTCATCTGAAATTTCCTCCTATTTCTACGCCGACTAGCATGTTGCACTGGTAGTAATCCGGAGATTATGATGTGGTCCTACTTTTTAGTTTATCTCCTAACTCCCTAGATTCACCTTGTAGGACCTCATCCCGTGTTTTACCTATATCGTTGGTACCTATGTGCACCACGACCACTGGCTGTTCACCCTCCCATTCCAGAATGTCCTGCAGCCGCTCAGAGACATCCTTGACCCTTGCACCAGGAAGGCAACATACCCACCCGGAGTCTCGTTTGTGGCTGCAGAAACGCCAATCTATTCCCCTTACAATCGAATCCCCTATCACTATCGCTCTCCCACTCCTTTTCCTTCCCTCCTGTGCCACAGAGCCACCCATGGTGCCATGAACTCGGCTGCTGCTGCCTCCCCCTGATGAGACATCTCCCCCAACAGTATCCAAAACAGTATATCTGTTTAGGAGGGAGATGACCCCGGGGACTCCTGCACTACCTGCCTACTGCTACGCTGTCTAGTGGCCACCCCTTCCCTTTCTGCCTGTGTAGCCTTTACCTGCGGTGCGGCCAACTCACTGAACGTGCTATTCACAACTTTCTCAGCATCGCGGATGCTCCAGTATGAATCCAATCGCAGCTCCAGACGCTCAATGCGGTCTGCCAGAAGCTGCAGCTGGACACACTTCCTGCACACAGAGTCGTCAGGGACACTGGAAGTATCCCTGATTTCCCACACGCTGCAGGGTGAACAAACCACGGGGCCGATCTCAGCTGACATGACAACACTGTGTGCCAGACAGAGTGGTCAGCAGCACTGGGGCTCCACAGGGGACTGTCCGGTCTCCCTTTCCCTTCACCATCTACACCTCGGACTTCAACTACAACAGAGTCTTGCCATCTTCAGAAGTTTCCTGATGACTCTGCCATAGTCGGATGCATCAGCAAGGGAGATGAGGCTGAGTACAGGGCTACGGTGGGAAACTTTGTCACATGGTGGGAACAGAATCATCTGCAGCTTAACGTGAAAAAGACTAAGGAGCTGGTGGTGGACCTGAGGAGGGCTAAGGCATCGGTGACCCATTTCCATCCAAGGGGTCAGTGTGGACATAATGGAGGATTACAAATACCTGGGGATACGAATTGACAATAAACTGGACTGGTCAAAGAACACTGAGGCTGTCTACAAGAAGGGTCAGAGCCGTCTCTATTTCCTGAGGAGACTGAGGTCCTTCAACATCTGCCGGACGATGCTGAGGATGTTCTACGAGTCTGTGGTGGCCAGTGCTGTCATGTTTGCTGTTGTGTGCTGGGGCAGCAGGCTGAGGGTAGCAGACACCAACGGAATCAACAAACTGATTCGTAAGGCCAGTGATGTGGAACTGGACTCTCTGACGGTGGAGTCTGAAAAGAGGATGCTGTCCGAGTTGCATGCCATCTTGGACAATGACTCCCATCCACCCCATAATGTACTGGTTAGGCACAGGAGTACATTCAGCCAGAGACTCATTCCACCGAGATGTAACACTGAGCGTCATAGGAAGTCATTCCTGCCTGTGGCCATCAAACTTTACAACTCCTCCCTCGGAGTGTCAGACACCCTGAGCCAATAGGCTGGTCCTGGACTTATTTCCACTTGGCACGATTAACTTATTATTATTATTTAATTACTTGTGGCTTTATATTGTTATATTTCTACACTATTCTCGGTTGGTGCGGCTGTAACGAAACCCAATTGCCCCTCGGGATCGATAAAGCCTGCCTGCTTGAGGTAGAGGAGGTATTGTTCCCGGACTGTCGGGAGCAGCCTGGCCTTTAGAAACGGAGATTCCCCTTTGACACGCCTCTGCCAGAGGCGTACGCTCCCGGCTGACGCGCCATCGTCACGTCTGGTGAGGCTGCCGTCTCCTGGGCACAGGGGGCATGTTTATCCCCGAACGTCCCTTCTCACCTCACAGGCCCCAGGCAGGCTCCATCACAATCTTGAAGTAGAAGAGAGGCAACTTCGAGCCAGCACCGCCGTTCACTGTGATCGTGGCTGATCGTCCACAATCAGTACCCCGTTCCTGCCCTCTCCCCATATCCCTCGACCCCGCTATCTATAAGAGCTCTATCTAACTCTCTCCTGAATGCATCCAGAGACTTGGCCTCCACTGCCTTCTGGGGCAGAGCATTCCACAGATCCACCACTCTCTGGGTGAAAAAGTTTTTCCGCATCTCTGTTCTAAATTGCCCACCCCTCATTCGTAAACTGTGGCCTCTGGTTCTGGACTCACCCAACATCGGGAACATGCTTCCTGCCTCCAGTGTGTCCAATCCCTTAATAATCTTATGTGTTTCAATCAGATCCCCTCTCATCCTTCTAAATTCCAGTGTGTACAAGCCCAGTCGCTCCCATCTTTCAACATATGACAGTCCCGCCATCCCGGGAATTAACCTCGTGAACCTACGCTGTACTCCCTCAATAGCAAGAATGTCCTTCCTCAAATTTGGAGACCAGAACTGCACACAAAACTCCAGGTGGGGTCTCACCAGGGCCCTGTACAGCTGCAGAAGGACCTCTTTACTCCTACACTCAATTCCTCTTGTTATGAAGGCCAGCATGCCATTAGCTTTCTTTCCCCGGTCCCTGAGAGCATTGTGACTGACTTGGCACACGGGCACAGAGAGCAGGCGTGGTGACGATGCTATTAGACACAAGTATTTAGCAGTGGTGCCCATTCTGAGCCGACTGCCCACCATATTGAGGGGCGTGGTTGGCATCTCCCAGGCCCCGAGGGAAGGGAGTGTTCTGGCCCCTCAAACCCGACATGCTCTTCTGCCAGCTGGCCTGCCCCAGGGAGAGGCATTTAAAACCAGCGGGGTGTGTAAGGAGGGTGCAAACGAGCGGCTCCCTGAGGGAAGGGAGTGTTCTGGCCCCTCAAACCCGACATGCCTCTGCCAGCCGGCCGGCCTGCCCCAGGGAGAGGCATTTAAAACCAGCGGGGTGTGTAAGGAGGGTGCAAACGAGCGGCTCCCTGAGGGAAGGGAGTGTTCTGGCCCCTCAAACCCGACATGCCTCTGCTGCAGGCCAGCCTGCCCCAGGGAGAGGCATTTAAAACCAGCGGGGTGTGTAAGGAGGGTGCAAACGAGCGGCTCCCTGAGGGAAGGGAGTGTTCTGGCCCCTCAAACCCGACATGCCTCTGCCAGCCGGCCGGCCTGCCCCAGGGAGAGGCATTTAAAACCAGCGGGGTGTGTAAGGAGGGTGCAAACGAGCGGCTCCCTGAGGGAAGGGAGTGTTCTGGCCCCTCAAACCCGACATGCCTCTGCTGCAGGCCGGCCTGCCCCAGGGAGAGGCATTTAAAACCAGCGGGGTGTGTAAGGAGGGTGCAAACGAGCGGCTCCCTGAGGGAAGGGAGTGTTCTGGCCCCTCAAACCCGACATGCCTCTGCCAGCCGGCCGGCCTGCCCCAGGGAGAGGCATTTAAAACCAGCGGGGTGTGTAAGGAGGGTGCAAACGAGCGGCTCCCTGAGGGAAGGGAGTGTTCTGGCCCCTCAAACCCGACATGCCTCTGCTGCAGGCCGGCCTGCCCCAGGGAGAGGCATTTAAAACCAGCGGGGTGTGTAAGGAGGGTGCAAACGAGCGGCTCCCTGAGGGAAGGGAGTGTTCTGGCCCCTCAAACCCGACATGCCTCTGCCGGCCGGCCTGCCCCAGGGAGAGGCATTTAAAACCAGCGGGGTGTGTAAGGAGGGTGCAAACGAGCGGCTCCCTGAGGGACGGGAGTGTTCTGGCCCCTCAAACCCGACATGCCTCTGGCCGGCCTGCCCCAGGGAGAGGCATTTAAAACCAGCGGGGTGTGTAGGGAGGGTGCAAACGAGCGGCTCCCTGAGGGAAGGGAGTGTTCTGGCCCCTCAAACCCGACAGGCCTCTGCCGGCCGGCCTGCCCCAGGGAGAGGCATTTAAAACCAGCGGGGTGTGTAAGGAGGGGGCAAACGAGCGGCTCCCTGAGGGAAGGGAGTGTTCTGGCCCCTCAAACCCGACATGCCTCTGCCAGCCGGCCGGCCTGCCCCAGGGAGAGGCATTTAAAACCAGCGGGGTGTGTAAGGAGGGGGCAGGACCCGGCGGCCATGTTGGTGCAGGAAACGGGCTCCGTCCCACGTGACAATTTGCCGCCGAGGTCACGTGAGACGCGAGCCCCGCCCCAGGCCGACGGTGGAGGGGGCGTGGCCTGTGCCGACCCCGCCCCTCCCCGGGAGGCCGGATCACGTGGGAAGGGGGCATGACGCCCGGTCACAGGGCGCCGTCATCCATGTGACGTGTAGGGGGGGTGGGGCCGGAAGCCCGGGTCACGTGGAGAGTGGGCGAAGGCCGGAAGGCTCGCGGTGCGGGAGCGCGTTCGCCCGCGTCACGTGCGGCCAGCGGAATGGGCGGGAGCAGGGCAGGTCGGCCAATCGGAGAGAGGACGGGGGACGGAGCGCACTCCTATTGGCCGGCGCTCAGGTTCGGCTGACAGGAAGCGGAAGTGGCTGGCGAAATAAAGACGAGGGGGCAACAGAGCGGCTGAGAGACGGGGGGTGGTAAGAGAAAGTTCCCGAAATGTTGGAGGGAGGGGGGGATATGATGTGGGGAGAGAGAGCAGGGTGATACCCCTTAATCCAGGGAGAGAGGGGTAATACCCCTTAAGCTGAGGAGAGGGATAATACTCATTAATGTAGGGAGGGGGATACTACCCAATAAAGTGGGGAGAGAGGGGGATATTACCCCGAAATGAGGGGAAAGGAATAATACCCCCAATGTGGGTGGAGAGAGAGGATTAATACCCCATAATGTGGGGGAGAGAGGGATAATACACCATAATGCTTTGAAAGGGGATGATACCACTTGTGGGGAGAGGGGGGATAATACTTAATGTGGGGGGGCATAATACCCCTTAATGTAGGGAGAAAGGGATGATACCCCTTAATGTGGGGGAGACAGAGAGGGGATTATACCCCTTAATGTGGGCAGAGAGGGATTAAACCACTGTGGGGAGAGAGGGTGATAATATGCCTTAACGTTGTGAAAGAGGGGGATTATACCCCTTAATGTGGGGAGAGAGAGGGATAATATCACACACACTGGATGTGTTTACAGGGACAGAGAGGGTGTGACACACTGGATGTGTGTACAGGGACAGAGAGGGTGTGACACACTGGATGTGTTTACAGAGACAGAGAGGGTGTGACACACTGGATGTGTTTACAGAGACAGAGACGGTGTGACACACTGGATGTGTTTACAGTGATAGGGTGTCACACACTGGATGTGTTTACAGGGACAGAGAGGGTGTGACACACTGGATGTGTTTACAGGGACAGAGAGGATGTGACACACTGGATGTGTTTACAGGGACAGAGAGGGTGTGACACACTGGATGTGTTTACAGAGACAGAGAGGGTGTGACACACTGGATGTGTTTACAGGGATAGAGAGGTGTGACACACTGGATGTGTTTACAGGGACAGAGAGGGTGTGACACACTGGATGTGTTTACAGAGACAGAGACGGTGTGACACACTGGATGTGTTTACAGGGACAGAGAGGGTGTTACACACTGTATGTGTTTACAGGGACAGAGAGGGTGTGACACACTGGATGTGTTTACAGGGACAGAGAGGGTGTTACACACTGTATGTGTTTACAAGGATAGAGAGGGTGTGACACGCTGGATGAGTTTACAGGGATAGAGAGGGTGTGACACACTGGATGTGTTTACAGGGACAGAGAGGGTGTGACACACTGGATGTGTTTACAGGGACATAGAGGGTGTGACACACTGGATCTGTTTACAGGGATAGAGACGGTGTGACACACTGTATGTGTTTACAGGGATAGAGAGGGTGTGACACGCTGGATGACTTTACAGGGATAGAGAGGGTGTGACACACTGGACGTGTTTACAGGGATAGAGAGGGTGTGACACACTGGATGTGTGTACAGGGACAGAGAGGGTGTGACACACTGGATGTGTTTACAGAGACAGAGAGGGTGTGACACACTGGATGTGTTTACAGGGATAGAGAGGTGTGACACACTGGATGTGTTTACACAGATAGAGAGGGTGTGACACACTGGATGTGTTTACAGGGATAGAGAGGGTGTGACACGCTGGATGACTTTACAGGGATAGAGAGGGTGTGACACACTGGATGTGTGTACAGGGACAGAGAGGGTGTGACACACTGGATGTGTTTACAGAGACAGAGAGGGTGTGACACACTGGATGTGTTTACAGGGATAGAGAGGTGTGACACACTGGATGTGTTTACACAGATAGAGAGGGTGTGACACACTGGATGTGTTTACAGGGTAGAAAGGGTGTGACACGCTGGATGTGTTTACAGGGATAGAGAGGGTGTGAGACACTGGATGTGTTTACAGGGACAGAGAGGGTGTGACACACTGGATCTGTTTACAGGGACAGAGAGGGTGTGACACACTGGATGTGTGTACAGGGACAGAGAGGGTGTGACACACTGGATGTGTTTACAGAGACAGAGAGGGTGTGACACACTGGATGTGTTTACAGGGACAGAGAGGGTGTTACACACTGTATGTGTTTACAGGGATAGAGAGGTGTGACACGCTGGATGAGTTTACAGGGATAGAGAGGGTGTGACACACTGGATGTGTTTACAGGGACAGAGAGGGTGTGACACACTGGATGTGTTTACAGGGACAGAGAGGGTGTGACACACTGGATCTGTTTACAGGGATAGAGACGGTGTGACACACTGTATGTGTTTACAGGGATAGAGAGGGTGTGACACGCTGGATGAGTTTACAGGGATAGAGAGGGTGTGACACACTGGACGTGTTTACAGGGATAGAGAGGGTGTGACACACTGGATGTGTTTACAGGGACAGAGAGGGTGTGACACACTGGACGTGTTTACAGGGATAGAGAAGGTGTGACACACTGGACGTGTTTACAGGGACAGAGAGGGTGTGACACACTGGACGTGTTTACAGGGATAGAGAGGGTGTGACACACTGGACGTGTTTACAGGGATAGAGAGGGTGTGACACACTGGACGTGTTTACAGGGACAGAGAGGGTGTGACACACTGGATGTGTGTACAGGGACAGAGAGGGTGTGATACACTGGATGTGTTCACAGGGATAGAGAGGTGTGACACACTGGATGTGTTTACACAGATAGAGAGGGTGTGACACACTGGATGTGTTTACAGGGTAGAAAGGGTGTGACACGCTGGATGTGTTTACAGGGATAGAGAGGGTGTGAGACACTGGATGTGTGAACAGGGACAGAGAGGGTGTTACACACTGGATGTGTTTACAGGGATAGAGAGGGTGTGACACACTGAATGTTACAGGGATAGAGAGGGTGTGACACACTGGATGTGTTTACAGGGACAGAGAGGGTGTGACACACTGGATGTGTTTACAGGGACAGAGAGGGTGTGACACACTGGGTGTGTTTACAGGGACAGAGAAGGTGTGACACACTGGATGTGTTTACAGGGACAGAGAGGGTGTGACACACTGGATGTGTTTACAGGGATAGAGAGGGTGTGACACACTGGACGTGTTTACAGGGACAGAGAGGGTGTGACACACTGGATGTGTTTACAGGGACAGAGAGGGTGTGACACACTGGACGTGTTTACAGGGACAGAGAGGGTGTTACACACTGGATGTGTTCACAGGGATAGAGAGGATGTGACACACTGGATGTTACAGGGATAGAGAGGGTGTGACACACTGGATGTGTTTACAGGGATAGAGAGGGTGTTACACACTGGATGTGTTTACAGGGACGGAGAGGGTGTTACACACTGGATGTGTTTACAGGGATAGAGAGGGTGTGACACACTGGATGTGTTTACAGGGATAGAGAGGGTGTGACACACTGGATGTGTTTACAGGGACGGAGAGGGTGTTACACACTGGATGTGTTTACAGGGACAGAGAGGGTGTGACACACTGGATGTGTTTACAGAGACAGAGAGGGTGTTACACACTGGATGTGTTTACAGGGATAGAGAGGGTGTGACACACTGGATGTGTTTACAGGGACAGAGAGGGTGTGACACACTGGATGTGTTTACAGGGACAGAGAAGGTGTGACACATTGGATGTGTTTACAGGGACAGAGAGGGTGTGACACACTGGATGTTACAGGGATAGAGAGGGTGTGACACACTGGATGTGTTTACAGGGACAGAGAGGATGTGACACACTGGAAGTTACAGGGATAGAGAGGGTGTGACACACTGGATGTGTTTACAGGGACAGAGAGGGTGTGACACACTGGATGTGTTTACAGGGACAGAGAAGGTGTGACACACTGGATGTGTTTACAGGGACAGAGAGGGTGTGACACACTGGATGTGTTTACAGGGATAGAGAGGGTGTGACACACTGGATGTGTTTACAGGGACAGAGAGGGTGTGACACACTGGATGTGTTTACAGGGACAGAGAGGGTGTGACACACTGGATGTGTTTACAGGGACAGAGAGGGTGTGACACACTGGGTGTGTTTACAGGGACAGAGAGTATGTGACACACTGGGTGTGTTTACAGGGACAGAGAGAGTGTGACACACTGGATGTGTTTACAGGGACAGAGAGGGCGTGACACACTGGATGTGTTTACAGGGATAGAGAGGGTGTGACACACTGGATGTGTTTACAGGGATAGACAGGGTGTGACACACTGGATGTGTTTACAGGGACAGAGAGGGTGTGACACACTGGATGTGTTTACAGGGATAGTGAGGGTGTGACACACTGGATGTGTTTACAGGGACAGAGAGGGTGTGACACACTGGACGTGTTTACAGGGACAGAGAGGGTGTGACACACTGGACGTGTTTACAGGGACAGAGAGGGTTTGACACACTGGATGTGTTTACAGTGATAGAGAGGATGTGACACACTGGATGTGTTTACTTGGACAGTGAGGGTGTGACACACTGGATGTGTTTACAGGGACAGAGAGGGTGTGACACACTGGATGTGTTTACAGGGACAGAGAGGGTGTGACACACTGGATGTGTTTACACAGACAGAGAGGGTGTGACACACTGGATGTGTTTACAGGGACAGAGAGGGTGTGACACACTGGATGTGTTTACAGGGATAGAGAGGGTGTGACACACTGGATGTGTTTACAGGGATAGAGAGGGTGTGACACACTGGATGTGTTTACAGGGACAGAGAGTGTGTGACACACTGGATGTGTTTACAGGGACAGAGAGTGTGTGACACACTGGATGTGTTTACAGGGACGGAGAGGGTGTGACACACTGGATGTGTTTACAGGGACAGAGAGTGTGTGACACACTTCATGTGTTCACAGGGATAGAGAGGGTGTGACACACTGGGTGTGTTTACAGGACAGAGAGGGTGTGACACACTGGATGAGTTTACAGGGATAGAGAGGGTGTGACACACTGGATGTGTTTACAGGGACAGAGAGTGTGTGACACACTGAATGTGTTTACAGGGATAGAGAGGGTGTGACACATTGGATGTGTTTACAGGGACAGAGAGGGTGTGACACTGGATGTGTTTACAGGGATAGAGAGGGTGTGACACACTGGACCTGTTTACAGGGATGGAGAGGGTGTGACACACTGGACCTGTTTACAGGGACAGAGAGGGTGTCACACACTGGATGTGTTTACAGGGACAGAGAGGGTGTGACACACTGAATGTGTTTACAGGGATAGAGAGGGTGTAACACATTGGATGTGTTTACAGGGACAGAGAGGGTGTGACACTGGATGTGTTTTCAGGGATAGAGAGGGTGTGACACACTGGACCTGTTTACAGGGACATAGAGGGTGTGACACACTGGATGTGTTTACAGGGACAGAGAGGGTGTGACACACTGGATGTGTTTACAGGGACAGAGAGGGTGTGACGCACTGGATGTCACAGGGACAGAGAGGGTGTGACACTGGATGTGTTTACAGGGATAGAGAGGGTGTGACACACTGGACCTGTTTACAGGGACAGAGAGGATGTGACACACTGGATGTGTTTACAGGGACAGAGAGGGTGTGACACACTGGATGTGTTTACAGGGACAGAGAGGGTGTGACACACTGGATGTGTTTACAGGGACAGAGAGGGTGTTACACACTGGACGTGTTTACAGGGACAGAGAGGGTGTGACGCACTGGATGTGTTTACAGGGACAGAGAGGGCGTGACACACTGGATGTGTTTACAGGGATAGAGAGGGTGTGACACACTGGATGTGTTTACAGGGATAGACAGGGTGTGACACACTGGATGTGTTTACAGGGATAGAGAGGGTGTGACACACTGGATGTGTTCACAGGGACAGAGAGGGTGTGACACACTGGATGTGTTTACAGGGACAGAGGGGGTGTGACACACTGGATGTGTTTACAGGGACAGAGGGGGTGTGACACACTGGATGTGTTTACAGGGACAGAGAGGGTGTGACACACTGGATGTGTTTACAGGGACAGAGAGGGTGTGACACTCTGGATGTGTTTACAGGGACAGAGAGGGTGTGACACACTGGACATGTTTACAGGGACAGAGAGGGTGTGACACACTGGACATGTTTACAGGGACAGAGAGGGTGTGACACACTGGACATGTTTACAGGGACAGAGAGGGTGTGACACACTGGACATGTTTACAGGGACAGAGAGGGTGTGACACACTGGACGTGTTTACAGTGATAGAGAGGGTGTGACACACTGGATGTGTTTCCAGGGATAGAGACGGTGTGACACACTGGATGTGTTTACAGGGATAGAGAGGGTGTGACACACTGGATATGTTTACAGGGACAGAGAGGGTGTGACACACTGGATGTGTTTACAGGGACAGAGAGGGTGTTACACACTGGATGTGTTTACAGGGATAGAGAGGATGTGACACACTGAATGTTACAGGGATAGAGAGGGTGTGACACACTGAATGTTACAGGGATAGAGAGGGTGTGACACACTATGTCTTTACAGGGACGGAGAGGTTGTGACACACTGGATGTGTTTACAGGGATAGAGAGGGTGTGACACACTGGATGTGTTCACAGGGACAGAGAGGGTGTGACACACTGGATGTGTTTACAGGGATAGAGAGGGTGTGACACACTGGATGTGTTCACAGGGACAGAGAGGGTGTGACACACTGGATGTGTTTACAGGGACAGAGAGGGTGTGACACACTGGATGTGTTTACAGGGACAGAGAGGGTGTGACACACTGGATGTGTTTACAGGGACAGAGAGGGTGTGATACACTGGATGTGTTTACACAGATAGAGAGGGTGTGACACACTGGATCTGTTTCCAGGGATAGAGACGGTGTGACACACTGGATCTGTTTACAGGGACAGAGAGGGTGTCACACACTGGATATGTTTACAGGGACAGAGAGGGTGTCACACACTGGATGTGTTTCCAGGGATAGAGACGGTGTGACACACTGGATGTGTTTCCAGGGATAGAGACGGTGTGACACACTGGATGTGTTTACAGGGATAGAGAGGGTGTGACACACTGGATATGTTTACAGGGACAGAGAGGGTGTCACACACTGGATGTGTTTACAGGGACAGAGAGGGTGTGACACGCTGAATGTGTTTACAAGGATAGAGAGGGTGTGACACACTGGATGTGTTTACAGGGACAGAGAGGGTGTGATACACTGGATGTGTTTACACAGATAGAGAGGGTGTGACACACTGGATCTGTTTCCAGGGATAGAGATGGTGTGACACACTGGATCTGTTTACAGGGACAGAGAGGGTGTCACACACTGGATATGTTTACAGGGACAGAGAGGGTGTCACACACTGGATGTGTTTCCAGGGATAGAGACGGTGTGACACACTGGATGTGTTTCCAGGGATAGAGAGGGTGTGACACACTGGATGTGTTTACAGGGATAGAGAGGGTGTGACACACTGGATATGTTTACAGGGACAGAGAGGGTGTCACACACTGGATGTGTTTACAGGGACAGAGAGGGTGTGACACGCTGAATGTGTTTACAAGGATAGAGAGGGTGTGACACGCTGGATGTGTTTACAGGGACGGAGAGGGTGTGACACACTGGACGTGTTTACAGGGACGGAGAGGGTGTGACACACTGGACGTGTTTACAGGGACAGAGAGAGAGACCGAGAGTCTGCTGGCAGACTGGATGCTGTTACTCGTGAAAGCGATATCAGGGATAGAGGGCATTTAAGGTGAGAGGGGACAGTTTGAAAGGAGATGAGAGGGGCCACATAGTAAGTGCCAGGAGTCCCGAATGCAGGACTGGGCTGGTGTTGACGGCAGATACGAGAGAGAGGTTGTGCTGCAAGTCAGAGAGACCGAGAGTCTGCTGGCAGACTGGATGTTTTTAAGATCCTCTCTTGCCGGGTGGTCATTGTGAATTGGGTGTGTGTTTGCATACCAGTGTGTGTGTCCAACTGATCCGGGACGGATGGGTTGTCTCTAACCGCACTAACTGCCCTCCCTCTCCCACCAGCCCCCTCCAGCCATCGCCATGGAGAATGAGGGAGACCAGCCAGCTGGTGGCGGAGGTGGGGGAGCAGGGAGCGCCCGACCCCAGGTGCCGCAGATGTCCCTCTACGAGCGTCAGGCAGTCCAGGTCCGAACTCCTCCCACCCCACCCCCGTGTGTCACTCTGTCTCCACTCCCCCGTGTGTGACCCCTGACCCTCTCCCCACCCCGTGTGTCACCCCATCTCCACTCCCCCGTGTGTGTGAGCCCTGACCCTCTCCCCACCCCGTGTGTCACCCCGTCTCCACTCCCCCGTGTGTGAGACCCCTGACCCTCTCCCCACCCCGTGTGTCACCCCATCTCCACTCCCCCGTGTGTGAGACCCCTGACCCTCTCCCCACCCCGTGTGTCACCCCGTCTCCACTCCCCCGTGTGTGTGAGCCCTGACCCTCTCCCCACCCCGTGTGTCACCCCGTCTCCACTCCCCCGTGTGTGTGACCCGTGACCCTCTCCCCACCCCGTGTGTCACCCCATCTCCACTCCCCCGTTTGTGTGACCCCTGACCCTCTCCCCACCCCGTGTGTCACCCCGTCTCCACTCCCCCGTGTGTGTGAGCTCTGAACCTCTCCCCACCCCGTGTGTCACCCCATCCATTCCCCCGTGTGTGTGACCCCTGAACCTCTCCCCACCCCGTGTGTCACCCCATCTCCACTCCCCTGTGTGTGTGACCCCTGACCCTCTCCGCACCCCGTGTGTCACCCCATCTCCACTCCCCTGTGTGTGTGTGAGCCCTGACCCTCTCCCCACCCCGTGTCACCCCGTCTCCACTCCCCCGTGTGTGTGACCCCTGACCCTCACCCCACCCCGTGTGTGTGACCCTCTCCCCACCCCGTGTGTCACCCCGTCTCCACTCCCCCGTGTGTGTGACCCCTGACCCTCTCCCCACCCCGTGTGTCACCCCATCTCCACTCCCCTGTGTGTGTGACCCCTGACCCTCTCCTCACCCCGTGTGTCATCCCGTCTCCACTCCCCCGTGTGTGACCCCTGACCCTCTCCCCACCCCGTGTGTCACCCCGTCTCCACTCCCCCGTGTGTGACCCCTGACCCTCTCCCCACCCCGTGTGTCACCCCGTCTCCACTCCCCCGTGTGTGTGAGCCCTGACCCTCTCCCCACCCCGTGTGTCACCCCGTCTCCACTCCCCCGTGTGTGAGCCCTGACCCTCTCCCCACCCCGTGTGTCACCCCATCTTCACTCCCCCGTGTGTCTGACCCCTGACCCTCTTCCCACCCCGTGTGTCACCCCGTCTCCACTCCCCCGTGTGTCTGACCCCTGACCCTCTCCCCACCCCGTGTGTCATCCCGTCTCCACTCCCCCGTGTGTGTGAGCCCTGACCCTCTCCCCACCCCGTGTCACCCCGTCTCCACTCCCCCGTGTGTGACCCCTGACCCTCTCCCCACCCCGTGTGTCACCCCGTCTCCACTCCCCCGTGTGTGTGAGCCCTGACCCTCACCCCACCCCGTGTGTGTGACCCTCTCCCCACCCCGTGTGTCACCCCGTCTCCACTCCCCCGTGTGTCTGACCCCTGACCCTCTCCCCACCCCGTGTGTCACCCCGTCTCCACTCTCCCGTGTGTGTGAGCCCTGACCCTCTTCCCACCCCGTGTGTGTGAGCCGTGACCCTCTCCCCACCCCGTGTGTCACCCCATCTCCACTCCCCCGTGTGTCTGACCCCTGACCCTCTTCCCACCCCGTGTGTCTGACCCCTGACCCTCTCCCCACCCCGTGTGTCACCCCATCTCCACTCCCCCGTGTGTGTGAGCCCTGACTCTCTCCCCACCCCGTGTGTCACCCCGTCTCCACTCCCCCGTGTGTGTGAGCCCTGACCCTCACCCCACCCCGTGTGTGTGACCCTCTCCCCACCCCATGTGTCACCCCGTCTCCACTCCGTGTGTGTGAGCCCTGACCCTCTCCCCACCCCATCTGTCACCCCATCTCCATTCCCCCGTGTGTGTGACCCCTGACCCTCTCCTCACCCCGTGTGTCACCCCATCCATTCCCCCGTGTGTCTGACCCCTGAACCTCTCCCCACCCCGTGTGTCACCCCATCTCCACTCCCCCGTGTGTGTGAGTCCTGACCCTCTCCCCACCCCGTGTGTCATCCCGTCTCCACTCCCCCGTGTGTGTGACCCCTGACCCTCACCCCACCACGTGTGTGTGACCCCTGACCCTCACCCCACCCCGTGTGTGTGACCCCTGACCCTCTCCCCACCCCGTGTGTCACCCCATCTCCACTCTTCCGTGTGTGTGAGCCCTGACCCTCTCCCCACCCCGTGTGTCACCCCGTCTCCACTCCCCCGTGTGTGTGAGCCCTGACCCTCACCCCACCCCGTGTGTGTGACCCTCTCCCCACCCCGTGTGTCACCCCGTCTCCACTCCCCCGTGTGTGTGACCCCTGACCCTCTCTCCACCCCGTGTGTCACCCTGTCTCCACTCCCCCGTGTGTGTGACCCCTGACCCTCTCCCCACCCCATCTGTCACCCCATTCCCCCGTGTGTGTGACCCCTGACCCTCTCCTCACCCCGTGTGTCACCCCATCCATTCCCCCATGTGTCTGACCCCTGAACCTCTCCCCACCCCTTGTGTCACCCCATCTCCACTCCCCCGTGTGTGTGAGCCCTGACCCTCACCCCACCCCGTGTGTCACCCCGTCTCCACTCCCCCGTGTGTCTGACCCCTGACCCTCTTCCCACCCCGTGTGTCACCCCGTTTCCACTCCCCCGTGTCTGACCCCTGACCCTCTCCCCACCCCGTGTGTCACCCCGTCTCCACTCCCCCGTGTGTGTGACCCGTGACCCTCTCCCCACCCCGTGTGTCACCCCATCTCCACTCCCCCGTGTGTGTGAGCCCTGACCCTCTCCCCACCCCGTGTGTCACCCCGTCTCCACTCCCCCGTGTGTGAGACCCCTGACCCTCTCCCCACCCCGTGTGTCACCCCATCTCCACTCCCCCGTGTGTGAGACCCCTGACCCTCTCCCCACCCCGTGTGTCACCCCGTCTCCACTCCCCCGTGTGTGTGAGCCCTGACCCTCTCCCCACCCCGTGTGTCACCCCGTCTCCACTCCCCCGTGTGTGTGACCCGTGACCCTCTCCCCACCCCGTGTGTCACCCCATCTCCACTCCCCCGTTTGTGTGACCCCTGACCCTCTCCCCACCCCGTGTGTCACCCCGTCTCCACTCCCCCGTGTGTGTGAGCTCTGAACCTCTCCCCACCCCGTGTGTCACCCCATCCATTCCCCCGTGTGTGTGACCCCTGAACCTCTCCCCACCCCGTGTGTCACCCCATCTCCACTCCCCTGTGTGTGTGACCCCTGACCCTCTCCGCACCCCGTGTGTCACCCCATCTCCACTCCCCTGTGTGTGTGTGAGCCCTGACCCTCTCCCCACCCCGTGTCACCCCGTCTCCACTCCCCCGTGTGTGTGACCCCTGACCCTCACCCCACCCCGTGTGTGTGACCCTCTCCCCACCCCGTGTGTCACCCCGTCTCCACTCCCCCGTGTGTGTGACCCCTGACCCTCTCCCCACCCCGTGTGTCACCCCATCTCCACTCCCCTGTGTGTGTGACCCCTGACCCTCTCCTCACCCCGTGTGTCATCCCGTCTCCACTCCCCCGTGTGTGACCCCTGACCCTCTCCCCACCCCGTGTGTCACCCCGTCTCCACTCCCCCGTGTGTGACCCCTGACCCTCTCCCCACCCCGTGTGTCACCCCGTCTCCACTCCCCCGTGTGTGTGAGCCCTGACCCTCTCCCCACCCCGTGTGTCACCCCGTCTCCACTCCCCCGTGTGTGAGCCCTGACCCTCTCCCCACCCCGTGTGTCACCCCATCTTCACTCCCCCGTGTGTCTGACCCCTGACCCTCTTCCCACCCCGTGTGTCACCCCGTCTCCACTCCCCCGTGTGTCTGACCCCTGACCCTCTCCCCACCCCGTGTGTCATCCCGTCTCCACTCCCCCGTGTGTGTGAGCCCTGACCCTCTCCCCACCCCGTGTCACCCCGTCTCCACTCCCCCGTGTGTGACCCCTGACCCTCTCCCCACCCCGTGTGTCACCCCGTCTCCACTCCCCCGTGTGTGTGAGCCCTGACCCTCACCCCACCCCGTGTGTGTGACCCTCTCCCCACCCCGTGTGTCACCCCGTCTCCACTCCCCCGTGTGTCTGACCCCTGACCCTCTCCCCACCCCGTGTGTCACCCCGTCTCCACTCTCCCGTGTGTGTGAGCCCTGACCCTCTTCCCACCCCGTGTGTGTGAGCCGTGACCCTCTCCCCACCCCGTGTGTCACCCCATCTCCACTCCCCCGTGTGTCTGACCCCTGACCCTCTTCCCACCCCGTGTGTCTGACCCCTGACCCTCTCCCCACCCCGTGTGTCACCCCATCTCCACTCCCCCGTGTGTGTGAGCCCTGACTCTCTCCCCACCCCGTGTGTCACCCCGTCTCCACTCCCCCGTGTGTGTGAGCCCTGACCCTCACCCCACCCCGTGTGTGTGACCCTCTCCCCACCCCATGTGTCACCCCGTCTCCACTCCGTGTGTGTGAGCCCTGACCCTCTCCCCACCCCATCTGTCACCCCATCTCCATTCCCCCGTGTGTGTGACCCCTGACCCTCTCCTCACCCCGTGTGTCACCCCATCCATTCCCCCGTGTGTCTGACCCCTGAACCTCTCCCCACCCCGTGTGTCACCCCATCTCCACTCCCCCGTGTGTGTGAGTCCTGACCCTCTCCCCACCCCGTGTGTCATCCCGTCTCCACTCCCCCGTGTGTGTGACCCCTGACCCTCACCCCACCACGTGTGTGTGACCCCTGACCCTCACCCCACCCCGTGTGTGTGACCCCTGACCCTCTCCCCACCCCGTGTGTCACCCCATCTCCACTCTTCCGTGTGTGTGAGCCCTGACCCTCTCCCCACCCCGTGTGTCACCCCGTCTCCACTCCCCGTGTGTGTGAGCCCTGACCCTCACCCCACCCCGTGTGTGTGACCCTCTCCCCACCCCGTGTGTCACCCCGTCTCCACTCCCCCGTGTGTGTGACCCCTGACCCTCTCTCCACCCCGTGTGTCACCCTGTCTCCACTCCCCCGTGTGTGTGACCCCTGACCCTCTCCCCACCCCATCTGTCACCCCATTCCCCCGTGTGTGTGACCCCTGACCCTCTCCTCACCCCGTGTGTCACCCCATCCATTCCCCCATGTGTCTGACCCCTGAACCTCTCCCCACCCCTTGTGTCACCCCATCTCCACTCCCCCGTGTGTGTGAGCCCTGACCCTCACCCCACCCCGTGTGTCACCCCGTCTCCACTCCCCCGTGTGTCTGACCCCTGACCCTCTTCCCACCCCGTGTGTCACCCCGTTTCCACTCCCCCGTGTCTGACCCCTGACCCTCTCCCCACCCCGTGTGTCACCCCGTCTCCACTCCCCCGTGTGTGTGACCCGTGACCCTCTCCCCACCCCGTGTGTCACCCCATCTCCACTCCCCCGTGTGTGTGACCCCTGACCCTCACCCCACCCCGTGTGTCACCCCGTCTCCACTCCCCCGTGTGTGAGCCCTGACCCTCTCCCCACCCCGTGTGTCACCCCATCTCCACTCCCCCGTGTGTGTGACCCTCTCCTCACCCCATGTGTCACCCCGTCTCCACTCCCCCGTGTATGTGACCCCTGACCCTCTCCCCACCCCGTGTGTCACCCTGTCTCCACTCCCGTGTGTGACCCCTGACCCTCTCCCCACCCCGTGTGTCACCCCATCTCCACTCCCCCATGTGTGTGACCCCATCTCCACTCCCCCGTGTGTCACCCCGTCTCCACTCCCCCGTGTGTGTGACCCCTGACCCTCTCCCCACCCCGTGTGTCACCCCATCTCCACTCCCCCGTGTGTGTGACCCGTGACCCTCTCCCCACCCCGTGTGTCACCCCGTCTCCACTCCCCCGTGTGTCTTACCCCTGACCCTCTCCCCACCCCGTGTGTCACCCCGTCTCCACTCCCCCGTGTGTGTGAGCCCTGACCCTCTCCCCACCCCGTGTGTCACCCCATCTCCACTCCCCCGTGTGTCTTACCCCTGACCCTCTCCCCACCCCGTGTGTCACCCCGTCTCCACTCCCCCGTGTGTGACCCCTGACCCTCTCCCCACCCCGTGTGTGTGACCCTCTCCCCACCCCGTGTGTCACCCCATCTCCACTCCCCCGTGTGTGTGAGCCGTGACCCTCTCCCCACCCCGTGTGTCACCCCATCTCCACTCCCCCGTGTGTCACCCCGTCTCCACTCCCCCGTGTGTGTGACCCCTGACCCTCTCTCCACCCCGTGTGTCACCCCGTCACTCCCCCGTGTGTGTGACCCCTGACCCTCTCCCCACCCCGTGTGTCACCCCGTCTCCACTCCCCCGTGTGTGACCCCTGACCCTCTCCCCACCCCGTGTGTCACCCCGTATCCACTCCCCCGTGTGTGTGAGCCCTGACCCTCTCCCCACCCCGTGTGTCACCCCGTCTCCACTCCCCCGTGTGTGAGACCCCTGACCCTCTCCCCACCCCGTGTGTCACCCCGTCTCCACTCCCCCGTGTGTGTGAGCCCTGACCCTCTCCCCACCCCGTGTGTCACCCCGTCTCCACTCCCCCGTGTGTGTGAGCCCTGACCCTCACCCCACCCCGTGTGTGTGACCCTCTCCCCACCCCGTGTGTCACCCCGTCTCCACTCCCCCGTGTGTGTGACCCCTGACCCTCACCCCACCCCGTGTGTGTGACCCTCTCCCCACTCCGTGTGTCACCCTGTCTCCACTCCCCCGTGTCTGTGTCCCCTGACCCTCTCCCCACCCCGTGTGTCACCCCGTCTCCACTCCCCCGTGTGTGTGAGCCGTGACCCTCTCCCCACCCTGTGTGTCATCCCGTCTCCACTCCCCCGTGTGTGTGACCCCTGACCCTCTCCCCACCCCGTGTGTCATCCCGTCTCCACTCCCGTGTGTCACCCCGTCTCCACTCCCCCGTGTGTGTGAGCCCTGACCCTCTCCGCACCCCGTGTGTCACCCCATCTCCACTCCCCCGTGTGTGTGACCCCTGACCCTCTCCCCACCCCGTGTGTCACCCCGTCTCCACTCCCCCGTGTGTGTGACCCCTGACCCTCACCCCACCCCGTGTGTGTGACCCTCTCCCCACTCCGTGTGTCACCCCCGTCTCCACTCCCCCGTGTCTGTGTCCCCTGACCCTCTCCCCACCCCGTGTGTCACCCCGTCTCCACTCCCCCGTGTGTGTGAGCCGTGACCCTCTCCCCACCCTGTGTGTCATCCCGTCTCCACTCCCCCGTGTGTGTGACCCCTGACCCTCTCCCCACCCCGTGTGTCATCCCGTCTCCACTCCCGTGTGTCACCCCGTCTCCACTCCCCCGTGTGTGTGAGCCCTGACCCTCTCCGCACCCCGTGTGTCACCCCATCTCCACTCCCCCGTGTGTGTGACCCCTGACCCTCTCCCCACCCCGTGTGTCACCCCGTCTCCACTCCCCCGTGTGTGTGACCCCTGACCCTCACCCCACCCCGTGTGTGTGACCCTCTCCCCACTCCGTGTGTCACCCCGTCTCCACTCCCCCGTGTCTGTGTCCCCTGACCCTCTCCCCACCCCGTGTGTCACCCCGTCTCCACTCCCCCGTGTGTGTGAGCCGTGACCCTCTCCCCACCCTGTGTGTCATCCCGTCTCCACTCCCCCGTGTGTGTGACCCCTGACCCTCTCCCCACCCCGTGTGTCATCCCGTCTCCACTCCCGTGTGTCACCCCGTCTCCACTCCCCCGTGTGTGTGAGCCCTGACCCTCTCCGCACCCCGTGTGTCACCCCATCTCCACTCCCCCGTGTGTGTGACCCCTGACCCTCTCCCCACCCCGTGTGTCACCCCGTCTCCACTCCCCCGTGTGTGTGACCCCTGACCCTCCCCCCACCCTCTGTGCAGGTGTGACCCCTGACCCTGACCCTGTCTTTTCAGGCTCTCCAGGCCCTGCAGCGTCAGCCCAACGCGGCGGCCCAGTACCTCCAGCAGATGTACGCGGCCCAGCACCAGCAGCTGATGCTCCAGCAGCACCTCAGCACGGCACAGCTCCAGCAGGTACGGTTGCGCAGGGCACCCCCGTCCGCGTACCCACACACTCGCAGAACATTCCTGCGCAGAAACAGGCCTTTCGGCCCCTCTGGGCCGTGCCGGACCATTTCTCCGCCTAGTCCCACTGACCCGCACCTGGCCCACATCCCTCCATACCCCTCTCGTCCATCTACACGTCCGAGTTTTTCTCAAATGTTAAAAGTGAGTCCGCATTCACCACTTCATCTGGCAGCTCATTCCACACTCCCACCACTCTCTGTGTGAAGAAGCCCCCCCCCAATGTTCCCTTTAAACTTTTCCCCTTCACCCTTAACCCACGTCCTCTGGTTTTTTTCCCCCCCCGGCCTCGGTGGAAAAAGCCTGTTCGCATTCACTCTCTCTATACCCATCATAATTTTATACCCCTCTATCAGATCTCCCCTCATTCTCCTACGCTCCAGGGAATAAAGTCCTAACCTATTCACCCTTTCTCTGTAACTCAGTTTCTCATGTCCTGGCCACATCCTGGTAAACCGTCTCTGCACTCTTTCAACCTTATTAATATCCTTCCTGTAATCCGGTGACCAAAACTGCCCACAATACTCCAAATTCCAACTCTTACACTCAATACTCTGCACTCTTTCAACCTTATTAATATCCTTCCTGTAATCCGGTGACCAAAACCGCCAACAATACTCCAAATTCCAACTCTTATACTCAATACTCTGCACTCTTTCAACCTTATTAATATCCTTCCTGTAATCCGGTGACCAAAACTGCACACAATACTCCAAATTCCAACTCTTATACTCAATACTCTGCACTCTTTCAACCTTATTAATATCCTTCCTGTAATCCGGTGACCAAAACTGCCCACAATACTCCAAATTCCAACTCTTATACTCAATACTCTGCACTCTTTCAACCTTATTAATATCCTTCCTGTAATCCGGTGACCAAAACTGCACACAATACTCCAAATTCCAACTCTTATACTCAATACTCTGCACTCTTTCAACCTTATTAATATCCTTCCTGTAATCCGGTGACCAAAACTGCCCACAATACTCCAAATTCCAACTCTTATACTCAATACTCTGCACTCTTTCAACCTTATTAATATCCTTCCTGTAATCCGGTGACCAAAACTGCACACAATACTCCAAATTCCAACTCTTATACTCAATACTCTGCACTCTTTCAACCTTATTAATAACCCTCCTGTAATCCGGTGACCAAAACTGCCCACAATACTCCAAATTCCAACTCTTATACTCAATACTCTGCACTCTTTCAACCTTATTAATATCCTTCCTGTAATCCGGTGACCAAAACTGCCCACAATACTCCAAATTCAGCCTCACCAATGCCTTGTACAACCTCCCCATTACATTCCAACTCTTACACTCAATACTTTGATTTATAAAGGCCGATGTACCAAAATCTCTCTTTACCACCCTATCTACCTGTGACGCCACTTTTAGGGAATTTTGCATCTGTATTACCAGATCCCTCTGTTCTACTGCACTCCTCAGTGCCCGACCGTTTACCTTGTATGTTCTGCCTTGGTTTGTCCTTCCAAAGTGCAATACCTCCCACTTGTCTGTATTAAACTCCATCTGCCATTTTTCAGCCCATTCCTCCAACTGGTCCAAATCCCTCTGCAAGTTTTGAAAACCTTCCTCACTGTCCACTGCACCTCCAAACTTCATATCATCAGCAAACTTGCTGATCCAATTCACTGCATTATCACCCAGATCACTGATATAGATGACAAATAACAATGGACCCAGCACTGATCCCTGTGGCACACCACTAGTCACAGGCCTCCACTCAGAGTAGCAATCCTCCACTACCACTCTCTGGCTTCTTCCATTGAGCCAATGTCTAATCCAATTTACTACCTCTCCATGTATACCTAGTGACTGAATCTTCCTAACTAACCTCCCATGCGGGACCTTGTCAAAGGCCTTACTGAAGTCCATGTATACAGCATCCACTGCCTTCCCATTATCCACTTTCCTTGTAAACTCCTCGAAAAACTCCGATAGATTTGGGAATAATGGTGCATAGTTCCCTGAAGGTGGAATCTCATGTGGATAGGGTGGTGAAGAAAGCTTTTGGTATTCTGCCCTTAATAAATCAGAGCATTGAGTATAGGAGTTGGGATGTAAAGTTAAAATTGTACAAGGCATTGGTGAGGCCGAATTTGGAGTATTGTGTACAGTTCTGGTCAGCGAATTATAGGAAAGATGTCAACAAAATAGAGAGAGTACAGAGGAGATTTACCAGAATGTTACCTGGGTTTCAGCACCTGAGTCACAGAGAAAGGTTGAACAAGTTAGGTCTTTATTCTTTGGAGCGTAGAAGGTTGAGGGGGGATTTGAAAGAGGTATTTAAAATTATGAGGGGGATGGATAGAGTTGATGTGGATAGGCTTTTTCCATTGAGAGTAGGGGAGATTCAAACAAGAGGACATGAGTTGAGAGTTAGAGGGCAAAAGTTTAGGGTTAACACGAGGGGGAGTTTCTTTACTCAGAGAGTGGTAGCTGTGTGGAACGAGCTTCCAGTAGAAGTGGTAGAGGCAGATTCGGTATTGTCATTTAAAGTAAAATTGGATAGGTATACGGACAGGAAAGGAATGGAGGGTTATGGGCTGAGTGTGGGTCGGTGGGACTAGATGAGAGTAAATGTTCGGCACGGACTAGAAGGGCCGAGACGGCCTGTTTCCGTGTGTAATTGTGATATGGTTATATGGGCCATTGGGACTAGGTGAGAGTAAGCGTTCGGCACGGACTAGAAGGGGGAGCTGGCCTGACTCCCCCCATCACCATACGGACAAGGAGCCACACTACAACATCACACAAACCGGGGTGGAGGGCAAGCGAAATGGGTCTTGTACCAGGAAGCGGCTGAGCACATCGGACGGACATTGACGTTGTCTTGACCCCTTCTCGCTCCCCGTTGCAGGTGACACTGGCGGCCAACCGGCAGGTGACCCCGGGGAGCAGTAGCGGAGAGGCTCAAGGCAGTGGGGCAGCCCAAAGTACCGTGAGTCACCCCTCCACTCCCCCCGATCTCTGCGTTCCTCCGTCCCCCTCACTTCCCCGTCCGGAGTGACCCAGATCACCGTGAGTCACCCCTCCACTCTCCCCGATCTCTGCGTCCCTCCGTCCCCCTCACTTCCCCGTCCGGAGTGACCCAGATCACCGTGAGTCACCCCTCCACTCCCCCCGATCTCTGCGTCCCTCCGTCCCCCTCACTTCCCCCTCCAGAGTTACCCAGATCACGTGAGTCACCCCTCCACTCTCCCCGATCTCTGCGTCCCTCCGTCCCCCTCACTTCCCCGTCCGGAGTGACCCAGATCACCGTGAGTCACCCCTCCACTCCCCCCCGATCTCTGCGTCCCTCCGTCCCCCTCACTTCCCCCTCCGGAGTGACCCAGATCACCGTGAGTCACCCCTCCACTCCCCCCCGATCTCTGCGTTCCTCCGTCCCCCTCACTTCCCCGTCCGGAGTGACCCAGATCACCATGAGTCACCCCTCCACTCCCCCCCGATCTCTGCGTCCCTCCTTCCCCCTCACTTCCCCCTCCGGAGTCACCCAGATCACCGTGAGTCACCCCTCCACTCTCCCCGATCTCTGCGTCCCTCCGTCCCACTCACTTCCCCCTCCGGAGTGACCCAGATCACCGTGAGTCACCCCTCCACTCTCCCCCGATCTCTGCGTCCCTCCGTCCCCCTCACTTCCCCCTCCGGAGTGACCCAGATCACCGTGAGTCACCCCTCCACTCTCCCCCGATCTCTGCGTCCCTCCGTCCCGCTCACTTCCCCGTCCGGAGTGACCCAGATCACCGTGAGTCACCCCTCCACTCTCCCCGAACTCTGCGTCCCTCCGTCCCCCTCACTTCCCCCTCCGGAGTTACCCAGATCACGTGAGTCACCCCTCCACTCTCCCCGATCTCTGCGTCCCTCCGTCCCCCTCACTTCCACTGTCCGGAGTGACCCAGATCACCGTGAGTCACCCCTCCACTCCCCCCCGATCTCTGCGTCCCTCCGTCCCCCTCACTTCCCCCTCCGGAGTGACCCAGATCACCGTGAGTCACCCCTCCACTCTCCCCGATCTCTGCGTCCCTCCGTTCCCCTCACTTCCCCCTCCGGAGTTACCCAGATCACGTGAGTCACCCCTCCACTCTCCCCGATCTCTGCGTCCCTCCGTCCCCCTCACTTCCCCCTCCGGAGTGACCCAGATCACCGTGAGTCACCCCTCCACTCTCCCCCGATCTCTGCGTCCCTCCGTCCCCCTCACTTCCCCCGTCCGGAGTGACCAAGATCACCGTGAGTCGCCCCTCCACTCCCCCCGATCTCTGCGTCCCTCCGTCCCCCTCACTTCCCCCGTCCGGAGTGACCCAGATCACCGTGAGTCACCCCTCCACTCCCCCCCGATCTCTGCGTCCCTCCGTCCCCCTCACTTCCCCCTCCGGAGTGACCCAGATCACCGTGAGTTACCCCTCCACTCTCCCCCGATCTCTGCGTCCCTCCGTCCCCCTCACTTCCCCCGTCCGGAGTGACCCAGATCACCATGAGTCACCCCTCCACTCCCCCCCGATCTCTGCGTCCCTCCGTCCCCCTCACTTCCCCCATCCGGAGTGACCCAGATCACCGTGAGTCACCCCTCCACTCCCCCCGATCTCTGCGTCCCTCCGTCCCCCTCACTTCCCCCATCCGGAGTGACCCAGATGACCGTGAGTCACCCCTCCACTCCCCCCGATCTCTGTGTCCCTCCGTCCCCCTCACTTCCCCCATCCGGAGTGACCCAGATCACTGTGAATCACCCCTCCTCTCCTCGATCTCTGCGTCCCTCCGTCCCCCTCACTTCCCCCTCCGGAGTGACCCAGATCACTGTGAGTCACCCCTCCACTCTCCCCGATCTCTGCGTCCCTCCGTCCCCCTCACTTCCCCCGTCCGGAGTGACCCAGATCACCATGAGTCACCCCTCCACTCCCCCCGATCTCTGCGTCCCTCCGTCCCCCTCACTTCCCCGTCCTGAGTGACCCAGATCACCGTGAGTCACTCCTCCACTCCCCCCCGATCTCTGCATCCCTCCGTCCCCCTCACTTCCCCCTCCGGAGTGACCCAGATCACCGTGAGTCACCCCTCCACTCCCCCCCGATCTCTGCGTCCCTCCGTCCCCCTCACTTCCCCGTCCGGAGTGACCCAGATCACCGTGAGTCACACTCCACTCTCCCCGATCTCTATGTCCCTCCGTCCCCCTCACTTCCCCGTCCGGAGTGACCCAGATCACCGTGAGTCACCCCTCCACTCCCCCCCCCCGATCTCTGCGTCCCTCCGTCCCCCTCACTTCCCCCTCCGGAGTTACCCAGATCACCGTGAGTCACCCCTCCACTCTCCCCGATCTCTGCATCCCTCCGTCCCCCTCTCTTCCCCGTCCAGAGTGACCCAGATCACCGTGAGTCACCCCTCCACTCCCCCCCGATCTCTGCGTCCCTCCGTCCCCCTCACTTCCTCGTCCGGAGTTACCCAGATCACCGTGAGTCACCCCTCCACTCCCCCCGATCTCTGCGTCCCTCCGTCCCCCTCACTTCCCCGTCCGGAGTGACCCAGATCACCGTGAGTCACCCCTCCACTCCCCCCCGATCTCTGTGTTCCTCCGTCCCCCTCACTTCCCCCGTCCGGAGTTACCCAGATCAGTGTGAGTCACCCCTCCACTCACCCCCGATCTCTGCGTCCCTCCGTCCCCCTCACTTCCCCGTCCGGAGTGACCCAGATCACCGTGAGTCACCCCTCCACTCCCCCCCGATCTCTGCGTCCCTCCGTCCCCCTCACTTCCCCGTCCCAACTGACCCAGATCACCGTGAGTCACCCCTCCACTCCCCCCCGATCTCTGCGTCCCTCCGTCCCCTTCACTTCCCCCGTCCGGAGTGACCCAGATCACGTGAGTCACCCCTCCACTCCACCCCGATCTCTGCGTCCCTCCGTCCTCCTCACTTCCCTGTCCCAACTGACCCAGATCACCGTGTGTCACCCCTCCACTCTCCCCGATCTCTGCGTCCCTCCGTCCCCCTCACTTCCCCCATCCGGAGTTACCCAGATCACGTGAGTCACCCCTCCACTCTCCCCGATCTCTGTGTTCCTCCGTCCCCCTCACTTCCCCGTCCAGAGTGACCCAGATCACCGTGAGTCACCCCTCCACTCTCCCCGATCTCTGCGTCCCTCCGTCCCCCTCACTTCCCCGTCCGGAGTGACCCAGATCACCGTGAGTCACCCCTCCACTCTCCCCGATCTCTGCCTTCCTCCGTCCCCCTCACTTCCCCTGTCCCAACTGACCCAGATCACGTGAGTCACCCCTCCACTCTCCCCCGATCTCTGCGTCCCACCGTCCCCCTCACTTCCCCGTCCAGAGTGACCCAGATCACCGTGAATCACCCCTCCACTCCCCCCGATCTCTGCGTCCCTCCGTCCCCCTCACTTCCCCGTCCAGAGTGACCCAGATCACCGTGAATCACCTCTCCACTCCCCCCGATCACTGCGTCCCTCCGTCCCCCTCACTTCCCCCTCCGGAGTGACCCAGATCACCGTGAGTCACCCCTCCACTCCCCCCCGATCTCTGCGTCCCTCCGTCCCCCTCACTTCCCCGTCCAGAGTGACCCAGATCACCGTGAGTCACCCCTCCACTCTCCCCCGATCTCTGCGTCCCTCCGTCCCCTTCACTTCCCCGTCCGGAGTGACCCAGATCACCGTGAGTCACCCCTCCACTCTCCCCGATCTCTGTGTTCCACCGTCCCCCTCACTTCCCCGTCCGGCGTGACCCAGATCACCGTGAGTCACCCCTCCACTCTCCCCAATCTCTGCGCCCTCCGTCCCCCTCACTTCCTCGTCCGGAGTTACCCAGATCACTGTGAGTCACCCCTCCACTCCCCCCGATCTCTGCGTCCCTCCGTCCCCCTCACTTCCCCGTCCCAACTGACCCAGATCACCGTGAGTCACCCCTCCACTCTCCCCGATCTCTGCGTCCCTCCGTTCCCCTCACTTCCCCCATCCGGAGTGACCCAGATCACCGTGAGTCACCCCTCCACTCTCCCCGATCTCTGCGTCCCTCCGTCCCCCTCACTTCCCCCGTCCGGAGTGACCCAGATCACCGTGAGTCACCCCTCCACTCCCCCCGATCTCTGCGTCCCTCCGTCCCCCTCACTTCCCCCTCCGGAGTTACCCAGATCACCGTGAGTCACCCCTCCTCTCCCCCCCGATCTCTGCGTCCCTCCGTCCCCCTCACTTCCCCCGTCCGGAGTGACCCAGATCACCGTGAGTCACCCCTCCACTCCCCCCGATCTCTGCGTCCCTCCGTCCCCCTCACTTCCCCCGTCCGGAGTGACCCAGATCACCGTGAGTCACCCCTCCACTCTCCCCGATCTCTGCGTCCCTCCGTCCCCCTCACTTCCCCCGTCCGGAGTGACCCAGATCACCGTGAGTCACCCCTCCACTCCCCCCCGATCTCTGCGTTCCTCCGTCCCCCTCACTTCCCCCTCTGGAGTGACCCAGATCACCGTGAGTCACTTCTCCACACTCCCCCCGATCTCTGCGTCCCTCCGTCTCCCTCACTTCCCCCGTCCGGAGTGACCCAGATCACCGTGAGTCACCCCTCCACTCCCCCCGATCTCTGCGTCCCTCCGTCCCCCTCACTTCCCCCTCCGGAGTGACCCAGATCACCGTGAGTCACCCCTCCACTCCCCCCGATCTCTGCGTCCCTCCGTCCCCCTCACTTCCCCCTCCGGAGTGACCCAGATCACCGTGAGTCACCCCTCCACTCCCCCCGATCTCTGCGTCCCTCCGTCCCCCTCACTTCCCCGTCCGGAGTGACCCAGATCACCGTGAGTCACCCCTCCACTCCCCCCGATCTCTGCGTCCCTCCGTCCCCCTCACTTCCCCGTCCCAACTGACCCAGATCACCGTGAGTCACCCCTCCACTCTCCCCCGATCTCTGCGTTCCTCCGTCCCCCTCACTTCCCCCGTCCGGAGTGACCCAGATCACTGTGAGTCACCCCTCCACTCTCCCCGATCTCTGCGTCCCTCCGTCCCCCTCTCTTCCCCCGTCCGGAGTTACCCAGATCACCGTGAGTCACCCCTCCACTCTCCCCGATCTCTGCGTCCCTCCGTCCCCCTCACTTCCCCGTCCGGAGTGACCCAGATCACCGTGAGTCACCCCTCCTCTCCCCCCGATCTCTGCATCCCTCCGTCCCCCTCTCTTCCCCGTCCAGAGTGACCCAGATCACCGTGAGTCACCCCTCCACTCCCCCGATCTCTGTGTCCCTCCGTCCCCCTCACTTCCCCGTCCGGAGTGACCCAGATCACTGTGAGTCACCCCTCCACTCTCCCCGATCTCTGCGTCCCTCCGTCCCCCTCACTTCCCCCTCCGGAGTGACCCAGATCACCGTGAGTCACCCCTCCACTCTCCCCCAATCTCTGCGTCCCTCCGTCCCCCTCACTTCCCCGTCCCCACTGACCCAGATCACGTGAGTCATACTCCACTCTCCCCGATCTCTGTGTTCCTCCGTCCCCCTCTCTTCCCCGTCCGGAGTGACCCAGATCACCGTGAGTCACCCCTCCTCTCCCCCCGATCTCTGCGTCCCTCCGTCCCCCTCACTTCCCCCGTCCGGAGTGACCCAGATCACCGTGAGTCACCCCTCCACTCCCCCCGATCTCTGCGTCCCTCCGTCCCCCTCACTTCCCCCGTCCGGAGTGACCCAGATCACCGTGAGTCACCCCTCCACTCTCCCCGATCTCTGCGTCCCTCCGTCCCCCTCACTTCCCCCGTCCGGAGTGACCCAGATCACCGTGAGTCACCCCTCCACTCCCCCCCGATCTCTGCGTTCCTCCGTCCCCCTCACTTCCCCCTCTGGAGTGACCCAGATCACCGTGAGTCACTTCTCCACACTCCCCCCGATCTCTGCGTCCCTCCGTCTCCCTCACTTCCCCCGTCCGGAGTGACCCAGATCACCGTGAGTCACCCCTCCACTCCCCCCGATCTCTGCGTCCCTCCGTCCCCCTCACTTCCCCCTCCGGAGTGACCCAGATCACCGTGAGTCACCCCTCCACTCCCCCCGATCTCTGCGTCCCTCCGTCCCCCTCACTTCCCCCTCCGGAGTGACCCAGATCACCGTGAGTCACCCCTCCACTCCCCCCGATCTCTGCGTCCCTCCGTCCCCCTCACTTCCCCGTCCGGAGTGACCCAGATCACCGTGAGTCACCCCTCCACTCCCTCCGATCTCTGCGTCCCTCCGTCCCCCTCACTTCCCCGTCCCAACTGACCCAGATCACCGTGAGTCACCCCTCCACTCTCCCCCGATCTCTGCGTTCCTCCGTCCCCCTCACTTCCCCCGTCCGGAGTGACCCAGATCACTGTGAGTCACCCCTCCACTCTCCCCGATCTCTGCGTCCCTCCGTCCCCCTCTCTTCCCCCGTCCGGAGTTACCCAGATCACCGTGAGTCACCCCTCCACTCTCCCCGATCTCTGCGTCCCTCCGTCCCCCTCACTTCCCCGTCCGGAGTGACCCAGATCACCGTGAGTCACCCCTCCTCTCCCCCCGATCTCTGCATCCCTCCGTCCCCCTCTCTTCCCCGTCCAGAGTGACCCAGATCACCGTGAGTCACCCCTCCACTCCCCCGATCTCTGTGTCCCTCCGTCCCCCTCACTTCCCCGTCCGGAGTGACCCAGATCACTGTGAGTCACCCCTCCACTCTCCCCGATCTCTGCGTCCCTCCGTCCCCCTCACTTCCCCCTCCGGAGTGACCCAGATCACCGTGAGTCACCCCTCCACTCTCCCCCAATCTCTGCGTCCCTCCGTCCCCCTCACTTCCCCGTCCCCACTGACCCAGATCACGTGAGTCATACTCCACTCTCCCCGATCTCTGTGTTCCTCCGTCCCCCTCTCTTCCCCGTCCGGAGTGACCCAGATCACCGTGAGTCACCCCTCCTCTCCCCCCGATCTCTGCGTCCCTCCGTCCCCCTCACTTCCCCCTCCGGAGTGACCCAGATCACCGTGAGTCACCCCTCCTCTCCCCCCGATCTCTGCATCCCTCCGTCCCCCTCTCTTCCCCGTCCAGAGTGACCCAGATCACCGTGAGTCACCCCTCCTCTCCCCCCGATCTCTGCGTCCCTCCGTCCCCCTCACTTCCCCCTCCGGAGTGACCCAGATCACCGTGAGTCACCCCTCCTCTCCCCCCGATCTCTGCATCCCTCCGTCCCCCTCTCTTCCCCGTCCAGAGTGACCCAGATCACCGTGAGTCACCCCTCCACTCCCCCGATCTCTGCGTCCCTCCGTCCCCCTCACTTCCCCCTCCGGAGTGACCCAGATCACCGTGAGTCACCCCTCCTCTCCCCCCGATCTCTGCATCCCTCCGTCCCCCTCTCTTCCCCGTCCAGAGTGACCCAGATCACCGTGAGTCACCCCTCCACTCCCCCGATCTCTGCGTCCCTCCGTCCCCCTCACTTCCCCCTCCGGAGTGACCCAGATCACCGTGAGTCACCCCTCCACTCTCCCCCGATCTCTGTGTCCGCCCCGGGTGCCTGACCGCGTGTGTTTTTCCCCTCTCCAGGTGAATCTGTCGAGCACGGCGGTCTCTCAGGCCAGCGCCCGGCCGCAGGCGGTCAGCTCTCCGGCCACCAGTGTCCTGCTCGGGCCCAGCAGTCCGTCGCTCTCCCCCAGTCAGGCCAAGATGTACCTGCAGGCCCAGGTGGTGAGTACAGGCCAGTGGCGGCTTCCCTACCTCTCCTCACATCCCTCCCCTCTTACCCCTCTCCCCTCCCCTCCCCATTCTATCCTCCTTGCACCTGTCCTGCCTTTTCTCTTCCCGTGTCCCTCTCCCCCCTCGCCTTATCTACACCACTCTCTCCTACTCTCCATTTCCCCCTTCCCCCCTCCTGTTCTCTTCCTCCCTCTCCACACCCACTCCCCTGTACAACTCTCTCCTTTTCATCTGCTCTCTCCCTCTAACCCCTCTCCCCCCTCGCCTTATCTACAACACTCTCTCCTACTCTCCATTTCCCCCTTCTCCCCTCCTGTTCTCTTCCTCCCTCTCCACACCCACTCCCCTGTACAACTCTCTCCGTTTCATCTGCTCTCTCCCTCTAACCCCTCTCTCCCCTCGCCTTATCTACACCTACTCTCCATTTCCCCCTTCCCCCGTCCTGTTCTCTTCCTCCCTCTCCAGACCCACTCCCCTGTACAACTCTCTCCGTTTCATCTGCTCTCTCCCTCTAACCCCACTCTCTCCCTCTGTCCCCTCTTTCCCTCCCCCTCTCACGTGCCCCTCTCACTTTCTCCCTCGTCCCTCTCCTGTTCTTCCTGCCTCCAACCTCACCCTTTCCCCCCGGGGTGGGGTGGGGGATGTCAGTCCCTCTCTGACCCTGGTGTCACCCTTTCCCCCTGGGGTGGGGTGGGGTGGGGGGTGTCAGTCCCTCTCTGACCCTGGTGTCACCCTTTCCCCCCGGGGTGGGGTGGGGTGGGGGGTGTCAGTCCCTCTCTGACCCTGGTGTCACCCTTTCCCCCCGGGGTGGGGTGGGGTGGGGGGTGTCAGTCCCTCTCTGACCCTGGTGTCACCGTTTCCCCCCGGGGTGGGGTGGGGGATGTCAGTCCCTCTCTGACCCTGGTGTCACCCTTTCCCCCCGGGGTGGGGTGGGGTGGGGGGTGTCAGTCCCTCTCTGACCCTGGTGTCATCCTTTCCCCCTGGGGTGAGGTGGGGTGGGGGGTGTCGGTCCCTCTCTGACCCTGGTGTCACCCTTTCCCCCCGGGGTGGGGTGGGGTGGGGGGTGTCGGTCCCTCTCTGACCCTGGTGTCACCCTTTCCCCCTGGGGTGGGGTGGGGGATGTCAGTCCCTCTCTGACCCTGGTGTCACCCTTTCCCCCCGGGGTGGGGTGGGGTGGGGGGTGTCAGTCCCTCTCTGACCCTGGTGTCACCCTTTCCCCCCGGGGTGGGGTGGGGTGGGGGGTGTCGGTCCCTCTCTGACCCTGGTGTCACTGTTTCCCCCCGGGGTGGGGTGGGGGGTGTCAGTCCCTCTCTGACCCTGGTGTCACCCTTTCCCCCCGGAGTGAGGTGGGGTGGGGGGTGTCAGTCCCTCTCTGACCCTGGTGTCACCCTTTCCCCCTGGGGTGGGGTGGGGTGTGTCAGTCCCTCTCTGACCCTGGTGTCACCCTTTCCCCCCGGGGTGGGGTGGGGTGGGGGGTGTCAGTCCCTCTCTGACCTGGTGTCACCCTTTCCCCCCGGGGTGGGGTGGGGTGGGGGGGCGTCAGTCCCTCTCTGACCCTGGTGTCACCCTTTCCCCCCGGGGTGGGGTGGGCGGTGTCAGTCCCTCTCTGACCCTGATGTCAACCTTTCCCCCCGGGGTGGGGTGGGGGGTGTCAGTCCCTCTCTGACCCTGGTGTCACCCTTTCCCCCCGGGGCGGGGTGGGGTGGGGGGTGTCGGTCCCTCTCTGACCCTGGTGTCACCCTTTCCCCCCGGGGTGGGGTGGGGTGGGGGGTGTCAGTCCCTCTCTGACCCTGGTGTCACCCTTTCCCCCCGGGGTGGGGTGGGGTGGGGGGTGTCAGTCCCTCTCTGACCCTGGTGTCACCCTTTCCCCCCGGGGTGGGGTGGTGTGTGTCAGTCCCTCTCTGACCCTGGTGTCACCCTTTCCCCCCGGGGTGGGGTGGGGTGGGGTGTGTCAGTCCCTCTCTGACCCTGGTGTCACCCTTTCCCCCCGGGGTGGGGTGTGTCAGTCCCTCTCTGACCCTGGTGTCACCCTTTCCCCCCGGGGTGGGGTGGGGGGTGTCAGTCCCTCTCTGACCCTGGAGTCACCCTTTCCCCCCGGGGTGAGGTGGGGTGGGGGGTGTCAGTCCCTCTCTGACCCTGGAGTCACCCTTTCCCCCCGGGGTGAGGTGGGGTGGGGTGTGTCAGTCCCTCTCTGACCCTGGTGTCACCCTTTCCCCCCGGGCTGGGGTGGGGTGGGGGGTGTCAGTCCCTCTCTGACCCTGGTGTCATCCTTTCCCCCTGGGGTGAGGTGGGGTGGGGGGTGTCGGTCCCTCTCTGACCCTGGTGTCACCCTTTCCCCCCGGGGTGGGGTGGGGTGGGGGGTGTCGGTCCCTCTCTGACCCTGGTGTCACCCTTTCCCCCCGGGGTGGGGTGGGGTGTGTCGGTCCCTCTCTGACCCTGGTGTCACCCTTTCCCCCCGGGGTGGGGTGGGGTGGGGGGTGTCGGTCCCTCTCTGACCCTGGTGTCACCCTTTCCCCCCGGGGTGGGGTGGGGTGGGGGGTGTCAGTCCCTCTCTGACCCTGGTGTCACCCTTTCCCCCCGGGGTGGGGTGGGCGGTGTCAGTCCCTCTCTGACCTTGATGTCAACCTTTCCCCCCGGGGTGGGGTGGGGGGTATCAGTCCCTCTCTGACCCTGGTGTCACCCTTTCCCCCCGGGGCGGGGTGGGGTGGGGGGTGTCGGTCCCTCTCTGACCCTGGTGTCACCCTTTCCCCCCGGGGTGGGGTGGGGTGGGGGGTGTCAGTCCCTCTCTGACCCTGGTGTCACCCTTTCCCCCCGGGGTGGGGTGGGGTGGGGGGTGTCAGTCCCTCTCTGACCCTGGTGTCACCCTTTCCCCCCGGGGTGGGGTGGTGTGTGTCAGTCCCTCTCTGACCCTGGTGTCACCCTTTCCCCCCGGGGTGGGGTGGGGTGGGGTGTGTCAGTCCCTCTCTGACCCTGGTGTCACCCTTTCCCCCAGGGGTGGGGTGGGGTGTGTCAGTCCCTCTCTGACCCTGGTGTCACCCTTTCCCCCCGGGGTGGGGTGGGGTGGGGGGTGTCAGTCCCTCTCTGACCCTGGAGTCACCCTTTCCCCCCGGGGTGAGGTGGGGTGGGGGGTGTCAGTCCCTCTCTGACCCTGGAGTCACCCTTTCCCCCCGGGGTGAGGTGGGGTGGGGTGTGTCAGTCCCTCTCTGACCCTGGTGTCACCCTTTCCCCCCGGGCTGGGGTGGGGTGGGGGGTGTCAGTCCCTCTCTGACCCTGGTGTCACCCTTTCCCCCCCGGGGTGGGGTGGGGTGGGGGGTGTCAGTCCCTCTCTAACCCTGGTGTCACCCTTTCCCCCCGGGGTGGGGTGGGGTGGGGGGTGTCAGTCCCTCTCTGACCCTGGTGTCACCCTTTCCCCCCGGGGTGGGGTGGTGTGTGTCAGTCCCTCTCTGACCCTGGTGTCACCCTTTCCCCCCGGGGTGGGGTGGGGTGGGGTGTGTCAGTCCCTCTCTGACCCTGGTGTCACCCTTTCCCCCCGGGGTGGGGTGTGTCAGTCCCTCTCTGACCCTGGTGTCACCCTTTCCCCCCGGGGTGGGGTGGGGTGGGGGGGTGTCAGTCCCTCTCTGACCCTGGAGTCACCCTTTCCCCCCGGGGTGAGGTGGGGTGGGGGGTGTCAGTCCCTCTCTGACCCTGGAGTCACCCTTTCCCCCCGGGGTGAGGTGGGGTGGGGTGTGTCAGTCCCTCTCTGACCCTGGTGTCACCCTTTCCCCCCGGGCTGGGGTGGGGTGGGGGGTGTCAGTCCCTCTCTGACCCTGGTGTCATCCTTTCCCCCCGGGGTGGGGTGGGGTGTGTCAGTCCCTCTCTGACCCTGGTGTCACCCTTTCCCCCCGGGGTGAGGTGGGGTGGGGGGTGTCGGTACCTCTCTGACCCTGGTGTCACCCTTTCCCCCCGGGGTGGGGTGGTGTGTGTCAGTCCCTCTCTGACCCTGGTGTCACCCTTTCCCCCCGGGGTGGGGTGGGGTGGGGGGTGTCGGTCCCTCTCTGACCCTGGTGTCACCCTTTCCCCCTGGGGTGGGGTGGGGGATGTCAGTCCCTCTCTGACCCTGGTGTCACCCTTTCCCCCCGGGGTGGGGTGGGGTGGGGGGTGTCAGTCCCTCTCTGACCCTGGTGTCACCCTTTCCCCCCGGGGTGGGGTGGGGTGGGGGGTGTCGGTCCCTCTCTGACCCTGGTGTCACCCTTTCCCCCCGGGGTGGGGTGGGGTGTGTCGGTCCCTCTCTGACCCTGGTGTCACCCTTTCCCCCCGGGGTGGGGTGGGGTGGGGGGTGTCAGTCCCTCTCTGACCCTGGTGTCACCCTTTCCCCCCGGGGTGGGGTGGGGTGGGGGGGCGTCAGTCCCTCTCTGACCCTGGTGTCACCCTTTCCCCCCGGGGTGGGGTGGGCGGTGTCAGTCCCTCTCTGACCCTGATGTCAACCTTTCCCCCCGGGGTGGGGTGGGGGGTGTCAGTCCCTCTCTGACCCTGGTGTCACCCTTTCCCCCCGGGGCGGGGTGGTGTGGGGGGTGTCAGTCCCTCTCTGACCCTGGTGTCACCCTTTCCCCCCTGGGTGGGGTGGGGTGGGGGGTGTCAGTCCCTCTCTGACCCTGGTGTCACCCTTTCCCCCCGGGGTGGGGTGGGGTGGGGTGTGTCAGTCCCTCTCTGACCCTGGTGTCACCCTTTCCCCCCGGGGTGGGGTGGGGTGTGTCAGTCCCTCTCTGACCCTGGTGTCACCCTTTCCCCCCGGGGTGGGGTGGGGTGGGGGGTGTCAGTCCCTCTCTGACCCTGGAGTCACCCTTTCCCCCCGGGGTGAGTTGGGGTGGGGGGTGTCAGTCCCTCTCTGACCCTGGAGTCACCCTTTCCCCCCGGGGTGAGGTGGGGTGGGGTGTGTCAGTCCCTCTCTGACCCTGGTGTCACCCTTTCCCCCCGGGCTGGGGTGGGGTGGGGGGTGTCAGTCCCTCTCTGACCCTGGTGTCACCCTTTCCCCCCCGGGGTGGGGTGGGGTGGGGGGTGTCAGTCCCTCTCTGACCCTGGAGTCACCCTTTCCCCCCGGGGTGAGGTGGGGTGGGGTGTGTCAGTCCCTCTCTGACCCTGGTGTCACCCTTTCCCCCCGGGCTGGGGTGGGGTGGGGGGTGTCAGTCCCTCTCTGACCCTGGTGTCATCCTTTCCCCCCGGGGTGGGGTGGGGTGTGTCAGTCCCTCTCTGACCCTGGTGTCACCCTTTCCCCCCGGGGTGAGGTGGGGTGGGGGGTGTCGGTACCTCTCTGACCCTGGTGTCACCCTTTCCCCCCGGGGTGGGGTGGTGTGTGTCAGTCCCTCTCTGACCCTGGTGTCACCCTTTCCCCCCGGGGTGGGGTGGGGTGGGGGGTGTCGGTCCCTCTCTGACCCTGGTGTCACCCTTTCCCCCTGGGGTGGGGTGGGGGATGTCAGTCCCTCTCTGACCCTGGTGTCACCCTTTCCCCCCGGGGTGGGGTGGGGTGGGGGGTGTCAGTCCCTCTCTGACCCTGGTGTCACCCTTTCCCCCCGGGGTGGGGTGGGGTGTGTCGGTCCCTCTCTGACCCTGGTGTCACCCTTTCCCCCCGGGGTGGGGTGGGGTGTGTCGGTCCCTCTCTGACCCTGGTGTCACCCTTTCCCCCCGGGGTGGGGTGGGGTGGGGGGTGTCAGTCCCTCTCTGACCCTGGTGTCACCCTTTCCCCCCGGGGTGGGGTGGGGTGGGGGGGCGTCAGTCCCTCTCTGACCCTGGTGTCACCCTTTCCCCCCGGGGTGGGGTGGGCGGTGTCAGTCCCTCTCTGACCCTGATGTCAACCTTTCCCCCCGGGGTGGGGTGGGGGGTGTCAGTCCCTCTCTGACCCTGGTGTCACCCTTTCCCCCCGGGGCGGGGTGGTGTGGGGGGTGTCAGTCCCTCTCTGACCCTGGTGTCACCCTTTCCCCCCTGGGTGGGGTGGGGTGGGGGGTGTCAGTCCCTCTCTGACCCTGGTGTCACCCTTTCCCCCCGGGGTGGGGTGGGGTGGGGTGTGTCAGTCCCTCTCTGACCCTGGTGTCACCCTTTCCCCCCGGGGTGGGGTGGGGTGTGTCAGTCCCTCTCTGACCCTGGTGTCACCCTTTCCCCCCGGGGTGGGGTGGGGTGGGGGGTGTCAGTCCCTCTCTGACCCTGGAGTCACCCTTTCCCCCCGGGGTGAGTTGGGGTGGGGGGTGTCAGTCCCTCTCTGACCCTGGAGTCACCCTTTCCCCCCGGGGTGAGGTGGGGTGGGGTGTGTCAGTCCCTCTCTGACCCTGGTGTCACCCTTTCCCCCCGGGCTGGGGTGGGGTGGGGGGTGTCAGTCCCTCTCTGACCCTGGTGTCACCCTTTCCCCCCCGGGGTGGGGTGGGGTGGGGGGTGTCAGTCCCTCTCTGACCCTGGTGTTACCCTTTCCCCCCGGGGTGGGGTGGGGTGGGGGGTGTCAGTCCCTCTCTGACCCTGGTGTCACCCTTTCCCCCCGGGGTGAGGTGGGGTGGGGTGTGTCAGTCCCTCTCTGACCCTGGAGTCACCCTTTCCCCCCGGGGTGGGGTGGGGTGTGTCAGTCCCTCTCTGACCCTGGTGTCACCCTTTCCCCCCGGGGTGGGGTGGGGTGGGGGGGCGTCAGTCCCTCTCTGACCCTGGTGTCACCCTTTCCCCCCGGGGTGAGGTGGGGTGGGGGGGCGTCAGTCCCTCTCTGACCCTGGTGTCACCCTTTCCCCCCGGTGTGGGGGGGTGTCGGTCCCTCTCTGACCCTGTTGTCACCCTTTACCCCTGGTGTGGGGTGGGGTGGGGGGTGTCAGTCCCTCTCTGACCCTGGTGTCACCCTTTCCCCCCGGGGTGGGGTGGGGGGTGTCAGCCCGCTCTGACCCTGGTGTCACCCTTTCCCCCTGGGGTGGGGTGGGTGGTGTCGGTCCCTCTCTGACCCTGGTGTCACCCTTTCCCCCCGGGGTGGGGTGGGGTGTGTCAGTCCCTCTCTGACCCTGGTGTCACCCTTTCCCCCCGGGGTGAGGTGGGGTGGGGGGTGTCGGTCCCTCTCTGACCCTGGTGTCACCCTTTCCCCCCGGGGTGGGGTGGGGTGGGGGGTGTCAGTCCCTCTCTGACCCTGGTGTCATCCTTTCCCCCCGGGGTGAGGTGGGGTGGGGGGTGTCGGTCCCTCTCTGACCCTGGTGTCACCCTTTCCCCCGGGGGGTGTCAGTCCCTCTCTGACCCTGGTGTCACCCTTTCCCCCCCGGGGTGGGGTGGGGTGGGGGGTGTCAGTCCCTCTCTGACCCTGGTGTCACCCTTTCCCCCCGGGGTGGTGTGGGGTGGGGGGTGTCAGTCCCTCTCTGACCCTGGTGTCACCCTTTCCCCCCGGGGTGGGGTGGGAGGTGTCAGTCCCTCTCTGACCCTGGTGTCACCCTTTCCCCCCGGGGTGGGGTAGGGTGGGGTGGGGGGGCGTCAGTCCCTCTCTGACCCTGGTGTTACCCTTTCCCCCCGGGGTGAGGTGGGGTGGGGGGTGTCGGTCCCTCTCTGACCCTGGTGTCACCCTTTCCCCCCGGGGTGGGGTGGGGTGGGGGGTGTCGGTCCCTCTCTGACCCTGGTGTTACCCTTTCCCCCCGGGGCGGGGTGGGGTGGGGGGTGTCAGTCCCTCTCTGACCCTGGTGTCACCCTTTCCCCCCGGGGTGGGGTGGGGTGGGGGGTGTCAGTCCCTCTCTGACCGTGGTGTCACCCTTTCCCCCCGGGGTGGGGTGGGGTGTGGGGGCGTCAGTCCCTCTCTGACCCTGGTGTCACCCTTTCCCCCCGGGGTGAGGTGGGGTGGGGGATGTCAGTCCCTCTCTGACCCTGGTGTCACCCTTTCCCCCCGGGGTGAGGTGGGGTGGGGGGTGTCGGTCCCTCTCTGACCCTGGTGTCACCCTTTCCCCCCGGGGTGGGGTGGGGTGGGGGGTGTCAGTCCCTCTCTGACCCTGGTGTTACCCTTTCCCCCTGGGGCGGGGTGGGGTGGGGGGGCGTCAGTCCCTCTCTGACCCTGGTGTTACCCTTTCCCCCCGGGGTGAGGTGGGGTGGGGGGTGTCGGTCCCTCTCTGACCCTGGTGTTACCCTTTCCCCCCGGGGTGGGGTTGGGTGGGGGGTGTCAGTCCCTCTCTGACCCTGGTGTTACCCTTTCCCCCCGGGGTGAGGTGGGGTGGGGGGTGTCGGTCCCTCTCTGACCCTGGTGTTACCCTTTCCCCCCGGGGTGGGGTGGGGTGGGGGGTGTCAGTCCCTCTCTGACCCTGGTGTCACCCTTTCCCCCCGGGGTGGGGTGGGGTGGGGGGTGTCAGTCCCTCTCTGACCCTGGTGTCACCCTTTCCCCCTGGGGTGGGGTGGGGGGTGTCAGTCCCTCTCTGACCCTGGTGTCACCCTTTCCCCCTGGGGTGGGGTGGGGGGTGTCAGCCCGCTCTGACCCTGGTGTCTGTTCCCCACAGGTAGCTCGGACCCTGACCCGCAGTGCCCCGCTCACCCACCAGCTCATCCTGATGCCCGGGGGCAGCGTGGCCACCGTGCAGTCTGACCTGGCTCCTGCTACCAGCGTGGCCCACTCCGACACTGACCAGGTAACCATCGTCGGAGGGTGTGTGGAGATACACACCCCGTTTCACTCAATCCTGGTGCTTGTCCAGCTCTTCTGTCCCTATGCCTATCTCCTCGGTGCCTCTGTGCCCGTCTCCCACTCCCCGGTGTCCCTGTGCCCGTCTCCCACTCCCCGGTGTCCCTGTGCCTGTCTCCCGTTCCCCGGTGCCCCTGTGCCCGTCTCCAACTCCCCAGTGTCACTGTGCCCGTCTCCCGTTCCCCGGTGCCCCTGTGCCTGTCTCCCACTCCCTGGTGTCCCTGTGCCCGTCTCCAACTCCCCGGTGTCCCTGTGCCTGTCTCCAGTTCCCCGGTGCCACTGTGCCCGTCTCCCACTCCCTGGTGTCCCTGTGCCCGTCTCCAACTCCCCGGTGCCACTGTGCCGGTCTCCCACTCCTCGGTGCCCCTGTGCCCGACTCCCGTTCCCCAGTGTCCCTGTGCCCGTCTCCCGCTGCCCGCTGCCCCTGTGCCCGTCTCCCACTCCCCGGTGCCCCTGTGCCCGTCTCCCACTCCCCCGTGTCCCTGTGCCTGTCTCCAACTCCGCGGTGCCACTGTGCCCGACTCCCGTTCCCCGGTGTCCCTGTGCCTGTCTCCCACTCCCCGGTGCCTCTGTGCCCGTTTCCCGCTCCCCGGTGCTCCTGTGCCCGACTCCCGTTCCCCAGTGTCCCTGTGCCCGTCTCCCGCTGCCCGCTGCCCCTGTGCCCGTCTCCCGCTCCCCGGTGCCCTTGTGCCCGTCTCCAACTCCCCAGTGTCACTGTGCCCGTCTCCCGTTCCCCGGTGCCCCTGTGCCTGTCTCCCACTCCCTGGTGTCCCTGTGCCCGTCTCCAACTCCCCGGTGTCCCTGTGCCTGTCTCCAGTTCCCCGGTGCCACTGTGCCCGTCTCCCACTCCATGGTGTCCCTGTGCCCGTCTCCAACTCCCCGGTGCCACTGTGCCGGTCTCCCACTCCTCGGTGCCCCTGTGCCCGACTCCCGTTCCCCAGTGTCCCTGTGCCCGTCTCCCGCTGCCCGCTGCCTCTGTGCCCGTCTCCCGCTCCCCGGTGCTCCTGTGCCCGACTCCCGTTCCCCAGTGTCCCTGTGCCCGTCTCCCGCTGCCCGCTGCCCCTGTGCCCGTTCTCCCGCTCCCCGGTGCCCTTGTGCCCGTCTCCCACCTCCCCAGTGTCACTGTGCCCGTCTCCCGTTCCCCCGGTGCCCCTGTGCCTGACTCCACTCCCCAGTGTCACTGTGCCCGTCTCTCCGTTCCCCGGTGCCCCTGTGCCTGACTCTCCCACTCCCCAGTGTCCCTGTGCCCGTCTCCCACTCCCCGGTGCCCCTGTGCCCGTCTCCCGCTCCCCGGTGCCCTTGTGCCCGTCTCCAACTCCCCAGTGTCACTGTGCCCGTCTCCCGTTCCCCGGTGCCCCTGTGCCTGACTCCCACTCCCTGGTGTCCCTGTGCCCGTCTCCAACTCCCCGGCTGTCCCTGTGCCTGTCTCCAATTCCCCGGTGCCCCTGTGCCCGTCTTCCACTCCCCGGTGCCCACTGTGCCCGACTCCCGTTCCCCAGGTGCCCCTGTGCCCCGACTCCCGTTCCCCGGTGCCCTCTGTGCCGACTTCCCACTCCCCAGTGTCCCTGTGCCCATCTCCCACTCCCCGGTGTCCCTGTGCCCATCTCCCCACTCCCCGGTGCCCCTGTGCCCATCTCCCACTCCCCCGGTGCCCCTGTGCCTGTCTCCCACTCCCCGGTGCCCCTGTGCCCAATCTCCCCGCTCCCCGGTGCCTCTGCCCGTCTCCCAATCCCCGGTGCCTCTGCCCGTCTCCACTCCCCGGTGCCCCTGTGCCTGTCTCCCGCTCCCCGGTGCCCCTTGTGCCCGTCTCCCACTCCCCGGTGTCCCTGTGCCCGTCTCCAACTCCCCGGTGTCCCTGTGCCGTCTCCAACTCCCCGGTGTCCCTGTGCCCGTCTCCAACTCCCCGGTGCACCTGTGCCCGACTCCCGTTCCCGGTGCCCCTGTGCCCGACTCCCGTTCCCCGGTGTCCCTGTGCCTGTCTCCCGCTCCCCGGTGCCCCTGTGCCCGACTCCCGTTCCCCGGTGCACCTGTGCCCGACTCCCGTTCCCCGGTGCCCCGGTGCCCCTGTGCCCGACTCCCGTTCCCCGGTGCCCCTGTGCCCGACTCCCGTTCCCCGGTGCCCCTGTGCCCGACTCCCGTTCCCCGGTGCCCCTGTGCCCGACTCCCACTCCCCGGTGTCCCTGTGCCCGTCTCCCACTCCCCGGTGTCCCTGTGCCCGTCTCCCGTTCCCCGGTGTCCCTGTGCCCATCTCCCGTTCCCCTGTGCCCGTCTCCCACTCCCCGGTGTCCCTGTGCCTGTCTCCCACTCCTCGGTGCCCCTGTGCCCGACTCCCGTTCCCCAGTGTCCCTGTGCCTGTCTCCCGCTGCCCGCTGCCCCTGTGCCCGTCTCCCACTCCCCGGTGCCACTGTGCCCGACTCCCGTTCCCCGGTGTCCCTGTGCCTGTCTCCCACTCCCCGGTGCCTCTGTGCCCGTCCCCCGCTCCCCGGTGCTCCTGTGCCCGACTCCCGTTCCCCAGTGTCCCTGTGCCCGTCTCCCGCTGCCCCTGTGCCCGTCTCCCACTCCCCGGTGCCCCCGTGCCCGTCTCCCGCTCCCCGGTGCCCTTGTGCCCGTCTCCAACTCCCCAGTGTCACTGTGCCCGTCTCCCGTTCCCCGGTGCCCCTGTGCCCGACTCCCACTCCCTGGTGTCCCTGTGCCCGTCTCCAACTCCCCGGTGTCCCTGTGCCCGTCTCCAATTCCCCGGTGCCACTGTGCCCGTCTCCCACTCCCCGGTGCCACTGTGCCCGACTCCCGTTCCCCGGTGTCCCTGTGCCTGTCTCCCGCTCCCCGGTGCCCCTGTGCCCGACTCCCGTTCCCCGGTGCCCCTGTGCCCGACTCCCACTCCCCAGTGTCCCTGTGCCCATCTCCCACTCCCCGGTGTCCCTGTGCCCATCTCCCACTCCCCTGTGCCCGTCTCCCACTCCCCGGTGCCCCTGTGCCCGTCTCCCACTCCCCGGTGCCCCTGTGCCCATCTCCCGCTCCCCGGTGCCTCTCCCCGTCTCCCACTCCCCGGTGCCCCTGTGCCCGTCTCCAACTCCCCGGTGTCCCTGTGCCTGTCTCCAACTCCGCGGTGCCCCTGTGCCCGTCTCCCACTCCCCGGTGCCACTGTGCCCGACTCCCGTTCCCCGGTGTCCCTGTGCCCATCTCCCACTCCCCGGTGCCCCTGTGCCCGTCTCCCACTCCCCGGTGCCACTGTGCCCGACTCCCGTTCCCCGGTGTCCCTGTGCCCGTCTCCCACTCCCCGGTGCCACTGTGCCCGACTCCCGCTCCCCGGTGTCCCTGTGCCCATCTCCCACTCCCCGGTGCCCCTGTGCCCGTCTCCCGCTCCCCGGTGCACCTGTGCCCGACTCCCGTTCCCCGGTGCACCTGTGCCCGACTCCCGTTCCCCGGTGCACCTGTGCCCGACTCCCGTTCCCCGGTGCCCCTGTGCCCGACTCCCGTTCCCCGGTGCCCCTGTGCCCGACTCCCGTTCCCCGGTGCCCCTGTGCCCGACTCCCGTTCCCCGGTGCCCCTGTGCCCGACTCCCACTTCCCAGTGTCCCTGTGCCCGTCTCCCACTCCCCCGTGTCCCTGTGCCCGTCTCCCGTTCCCCGGTGTCCCTGTGCCCATCTCCCGTTCCCCTGTGCCCGTCTCCCACTCCCCGGTGTCCCTGTGCCTGTCTCCAACTCCCCGGTGTTCCTGTGCCTGTCTCCCACTCCCCGGTGTCCCTGTGCCTGTCTCCAACTCCCCGGTGCCCCTGTGCCCGTCTCCCACTCCCCGGTGTCCCTGTGCCCGTCTCCCACTCCCCGGTGTCCCTGTGCCCGTCTCCAACTCCCCGGTGTCCCTGTGCCCGTCTCCAACTCCCCGGTGTCCCTGTGCCTGTCTCCAACTCCGCGGTGCCCCTGTGCCCGTCTCCAACTCCCCGGTGCACCTGTGCCCGACTCCCGTTCCCCGGTGCCCCTGTGCCCGACTCCCGTTCCCCGGTGTCCCTGTGCCTGTCTCCCGCTCCCCGGTGCCCCTGTGCCCGACTCCCGTTCCCCGGTGCACCTGTGCCCGACTCCCGTTCCCCGGTGCCCCTGTGCCCGACTCCCGTTCCCGGTGCCCCTGTGCCCGACTCCCGTTCCCCGGTGCCCCTGTGCCCGACTCCCGTTCCCCGGTGCCCCTGTGCCCGACTCCCGTTCCCCGGTGCCCCTGTGCCCGACTCCCACTCCCCAGTGTCCCTGTGCCCGTCTCCCACTCCCCGGTGTCCCTGTGCCCGTCTCCCGTTCCCCGGTGTCCCTGTGCCCATCTCCCGTTCCCCTGTGCCCGTCTCCCACTCCCCGGTGTCCCTGTGCCTGTCTCCCACTCCTCGGTGCCCCTGTGCCCGACTCCCGTTCCCCAGTGTCCCTGTGCCCGTCTCCCACTCCCCGGTGCCACTGTGCCCGACTCCCGTTCCCCGGTGTCCCTGTGCCTGTCTCCCACTCCCCGGTGCCTCTGTGCCCGTCCCCCGCTCCCCGGTGCTCCTGTGCCCGACTCCCGTTCCCCAGTGTCCCTGTGCCCGTCTCCCGCTGCCCCTGTGCCCGTCTCCCACTCCCCGGTGCCCCCGTGCCCGTCTCCCGCTCCCCGGTGCCCTTGTGCCCGTCTCCAACTCCCCAGTGTCACTGTGCCCGTCTCCCGTTCCCCGGTGCCCCTGTGCCCGACTCCCGTTCCCCGGTGTCCCTGTGCCCGACTCCCGTTCCCCGGTGCCCCTGTGCCCGACTCCCACTCCCCGGTGTCCCTGTGCCCATCTCCCACTCCCCGGTGTCCCTGTGCCCATCTCCCACTCCCCTGTGCCCGTCTCCCACTCCCCGGTGCCCCTGTGCCCGTCTCCCACTCCCCGGTGCCCCTGTGCCCATCTCCCGCTCCCCGGTGCCTCTCCCCGTCTCCCGCTCCCCGGTGCCCCTGTGCCTGACTCCCGCTCCCCGGTGCCCCTGTGCCCGTCTCCCACTCCCCGGTGTCCCTGTGCCCGTCTCCCACTCCCCGGTGTCCCTGTGCCCGTCTCCCACTCCCCGGTGTCCCTGTGCCCGTCTCCAACTCCGCGGTGCCCCTGTGCCCGTCTCCCACTCCCCGGTGCCACTGTGCCCGACTCCCGTTCCCCGGTGTCCCTGTGCCTGTCTCCCGCTCCCCGGTGCACCTGTGCCCGACTCCCGTTCCCCGGTGCACCTGTGCCCGACTCCCGTTCCCCGGTGCACCTGTGCCCGACTCCCGTTCCCCAGTGTCCCTGTGCCCGTCTCCCGTTCCCCGGTGCACCTGTGCCTGACTCCCGTTCCCCGGTGCCCCTGTGCCCGACTCCCGTTCCCCGGTGCCCCTGTGCCCGACTCCCGTTCCCCGGTGCCCCTGTGCCCGACTCCCACTTCCCAGTGTCCCTGTGCCCGTCTCCCACTCCCCCGTGTCCCTGTGCCCGTCTCCCGTTCCCCGGTGTCCCTGTGCCCATCTCCCGTTCCCCTGTGCCCGTCTCCCACTCCCCGGTGTCCCTGTGCCTGTCTCCCACTCCTCGGTGCCCCTGTGCCCGACTCCCGTTCCCCAGTGTCCCTGTGCCCGTCTCCCGCTGCCCGCTGCCCCTGTGCCCGTCTCCCACTCCCCGGTGCCCCTGTGCCCGTCTCCCACTCCCCGGTGCCACTGTGCCCGACTCCCGTTCCCCGGTGTCCCTGTGCCTGTCTCCCACTCCCCGGTGCCTCTGTGCCCGTCCCCCGCTCCCCGGTGCTCCTGTGCCCGACTCCCGTTCCCCAGTGTCCCTGTGCCCGTCTCCCGCTGCCCCTGTGCCCGTCTCCCACTCCCCGGTGCCCCCGTGCCCGTCTCCCGCTCCCCGGTGCCCTTGTGCCCGTCTCCAACTCCCCAGTGTCACTGTGCCCGTCTCCCGTTCCCCGGTGCCCCTGTGCCCGACTCCCACTCCCTGGTGTCCCTGTGCCCGTCTCCAACTCCCCGGTGTCCCTGTGCCCGTCTCCAATTCCCCGGTGCCACTGTGCCCGTCTCCCACTCCCCGGTGCCACTGTGCCCGACTCCCGTTCCCCGGTGTCCCTGTGCCTGTCTCCCGCTCCCCGGTGCCCCTGTGCCCGACTCCCGCTCCCCGGTGTCCCTGTGCCCGACTCCCGCTCCCCGGTGCCCCTGTGCCCATCTCCCACTCCCCGGTGCCCCTGTGCCCGTCTCCCGCTCCCCGGTGCACCTGTGCCCGACTCCCGTTCCCCGGTGCACCTGTGCCCGACTCCCGTTCCCCGGTGCCCCTGTGCCCGACTCCCGTTCCCCGGTGCCCCTGTGCCCGACTCCCGTTCCCCGGTGCCCCTGTGCCCGACTCCCGTTCCCCGGTGCCCCTGTGCCCGACTCCCGTTCCCCGGTGTCCCTGTGCCCGACTCCCACTTCCCAGTGTCCCTGTGCCCGTCTCCCACTCCCCCGTGTCCCTGTGCCCGTCTCCCGTTCCCCGGTGTCCCTGTGCCCGTCTCCCGTTCCCCTGTGCCCGTCTCCCACTCCCCGGTGTCCCTGTGCCTGTCTCCAACTCCCCGGTGTTCCTGTGCCTGTCTCCCACTCCCCGGTGTCCCTGTGCCTGTCTCCAACTCCCTGGTGCCCCTGTGCCCGTCTCCCACTCCCCGGTGTCCCTGTGCCCGTCTCCCACTCCCCGGTGTCCCTGTGCCCGTCTCCAACTCCCCGGTGTCCCTGTGCCCATCTCCAACTCCCCGGTGTCCCTGTGCCTGTCTCCAACTCCGCGGTGCCCCTGTGCCCGTCTCCAACTCCCCGGTGCACCTGTGCCCGACTCCCGTTCCCCGGTGCCCCTGTGCCCGACTCCCGTTCCCCGGTGTCCCTGTGCCTGTCTCCCGCTCCCCGGTGCCCCTGTGCCCGACTCCCGTTCCCCGGTGCACCTGTGCCCGACTCCCGTTCCCCGGTGCCCCTGTGCCCGACTCCCGTTCCCCGGTGCCCCTGTGCCCGACTCCCGTTCCCCGGTGCCCCTGTGCCCGACTCCCGTTCCCCGGTGCCCCTGTGCCCGACTCCCGTTCCCCGGTGCCCCTGTGCCCGACTCCCACTCCCCAGTGTCCCTGTGCCCGTCTCCCACTCCCCGGTGTCCCTGTGCCCGTCTCCCGTTCCCCGGTGTCCCTGTGCCCATCTCCCGTTCCCCTGTGCCCGTCTCCCACTCCCCGGTGTCCCTGTGCCTGTCTCCCACTCCTCGGTGCCCCTGTGCCCGACTCCCGTTCCCCAGTGTCCCTGTGCCCGTCTCCCGCTGCCCGCTGCCCCTGTGCCCGTCTCCCACTCCCCGGTGCCCCTGTGCCCGTCTCCCACTCCCCGGTGCCACTGTGCCCGACTCCCGTTCCCCGGTGTCCCTGTGCCTGTCTCCCACTCCCCGGTGCCTCTGTGCCCGTCCCCCGCTCCCCGGTGCTCCTGTGCCCGACTCCCGTTCCCCAGTGTCCCTGTGCCCGTCTCCCGCTGCCCCTGTGCCCGTCTCCCACTCCCCGGTGCCCCCGTGCCCGTCTCCCGCTCCCCGGTGCCCTTGTGCCCGTCTCCAACTCCCCAGTGTCACTGTGCCCGTCTCCCGTTCCCCGGTGCCCCTGTGCCCGACTCCCGTTCCCCGGTGTCCCTGTGCCCGACTCCCGTTCCCCGGTGCCCCTGTGCCCGACTCCCACTCCCCGGTGTCCCTGTGCCCATCTCCCACTCCCCGGTGTCCCTGTGCCCATCTCCCACTCCCCTGTGCCCGTCTCCCACTCCCCGGTGCCCCTGTGCCCGTCTCCCACTCCCCGGTGCCCCTGTGCCCATCTCCCGCTCCCCGGTGCCTCTCCCCGTCTCCCGCTCCCCGGTGCCCCTGTGCCTGTCTCCCGCTCCCCGGTGCCCCTGTGCCCGTCTCCCACTCCCCGGTGTCCCTGTGCCCGTCTCCCACTCCCCGGTGTCCCTGTGCCCGTCTCCCACTCCCCGGTGTCCCTGTGCCCGTCTCCAACTCCGCGGTGCCCCTGTGCCCGTCTCCCACTCCCCGGTGTCCCTGTGCCCGTCTCCCACTCCCCGGTGTCCCTGTGCCCGTCTCCAACTCCGCGGTGCCCCTGTGCCCGTCTCCCACTCCCCGGTGTCCCTGTGCCCGTCTCCCACTCCCCGGTGTCCCTGTGCCCGTCTCCAACTCCGCGGTGCCCCTGTGCCCGTCTCCCACTCCCCGGTGCCACTGTGCCCGACTCCCGTTCCCCGGTGTCCCTGTGCCTGTCTCCCGCTCCCCGGTGCACCTGTGCCCGACTCCCGTTCCCCGGTGCACCTGTGCCCGACTCCCGTTCCCCGGTGCACCTGTGCCCGACTCCCGTTCCCCGGTGCACCTGTGCCTGACTCCCGTTCCCCGGTGCCCCTGTGCCCGACTCCCGTTCCCCGGTGCCCCTGTGCCCGACTCCCGTTCCCCGGTGCCCCTGTGCCCGACTCCCACTTCCCGGTGTCCCTGTGCCCGTCTCCCACTCCCCCGTGTCCCTGTGCCCGTCTCCCGTTCCCCGGTGTCCCTGTGCCCATCTCCCGTTCCCCTGTGCCCGTCTCCCACTCCCCGGTGTCCCTGTGCCTGTCTCCAACTCCCTGGTGCCCCTGTGCCCGTCTCCCACTCCCCGGTGTCCCTGTGCCCGTCTCCCACTCCCCGGTGCCCCTGTGCCCGTCTCCCACTCCCCGGTGCCCCTGTGCCCGTCTCCCACTCCCCGGTGCCCCTGTGCCCGACTCCCGCTCCCCAGTGCCCCTGTGCCCGTCTCCCACTCCCCGGTGTCCCTGTGCCCGTCTCCCGTTCCCCGGTGGCCCTGTGCCCGTCTCCCACTCCCCGGTGCCCCTGTGCCCGTCTCCCGTTCCCCGGTGTCCATGTGCCCGTCTCCCACTCCCCGGTGCCCCTGTGCCCGTCTCCCACTCCCCGGTGCCACTGTGCCCGTCTCCCGCTCCCCCGGTGCCTCTGTGCCCGTCTCCCGCTCCCCGGTGCCCCTGTGCCCGTCTCCCACTCCCCAGTGCCCCTGTGCCCGTCTCCCGTTCCCCGGTGTCCCTGTGCCCGTCTCCCGCTCCCCGGTGCCCCTGTGCCCGTCTCCCACTCCCCAGTGCCCCTGTGCCCGTCTCCCGTTCCCCGGTGTCCCTGTGCCCGTCTCCCGTTCCCCGGTGCCCCTGTGCCCGTCTCCCGCTCCCCGGTGCCTCTGTGCCCGTCTCCCACTCCCCAGTGTCCCTGTGCCCGTCTCCCATTCCCCGGTGTGCCTGTACCTGTCTGATTGTCTGCCCCCCTCTCCCAGCCACGCGTCTGTGTTTGCCTCTGACGCACTCTTCTCTCTCTGCTTTTCTACAGGCCCAGAACCTGGCGGTGCGCACCCAGGCCCAGCTCCAGCTGCCCGCGGCCCCCAAGGCCCCCCCCACCACCACCCTCACCGTCAGCCCCTCGTCCAGCCTCAACCTGTCCCAGAGCTCCTCGGGGCAGCCCCCGGCCTCGGCCAAGGCCCAGGGGGAGGGCGAGGCCGGGGCCAAGAAGTCAGAGGCGGAAGGCAGCGCGTCCACCCCCGGCGGGGGCATCAACCTGGCCCGGACGCTGACACCCGCTGGGCACACCCTCATCAGCTCAGGTCTGTCCGTCGGTAACGGCGGGGGGGGGGGGGTGTGTGGGTTGGGTCGCGAGAGGGGAGAGAGAGGGCTTTCTTCAGCTTCACACTCCATCCCCCTCCCTCCCTCCCCACCTTCCCCTCATCCGTCGCCTCTAGATTCCCCCACTTACGTCATTCTACATGTTTCTACAAGATGGCGCAGTGAGGCAAGGAGAGTTGGGCTTGTGGGGGGCATGGTGGGCCGAGGGTTGTAGTTCAATGGGCAGGGGTGGGTGGCGGTGGCAGAGGGATCGAGGGACATCAGGGTACGTGAGGGATCAAGGGCTGGGCTGTTGCCGTGTCAAGGATCAGAGATACTGGGTGGGGGGGGGGGTCACATGTTGGGATGTCTGGGGTCAGGGGGCAGGGATACTGGGGGTCAAGGTCCGGGGTTGTGTTGGATCAAGGGTCAGGGATACTGAGTGTCAAGGGTCAGGGATACTGGGTGTCAAGGGTCAGGGATACTGGGTGTCAAGGGTCAGGGATACTGGGTGTCAAGGGTCAGGGATACTGGGTGTCAAGGGTCAGGGATACTGGGTGTCAAGGGTCAGGGATACTGGGAGTCAAGGGTCAGGGATACTGGGAGTCAAGGGTCAGTGGTTGTGGTGGATCAAGGGGCAGGGATACTGGGGGTCAAGGGTCAGGGGTTGTGGAGGTCAAGGGGCAGGGATACTGGAGGTCAAGGGTCAGGGGTTGTGGTGGGTCAGGGGTTGTGGATCAAGGGTCAGGGATACTGGAGGTCAAAGGTCAGGGGTTGTGGGGGTCAAGGGGCAGGGTACTGGGGGTCAAGGGTCAGGGGTCACAATGGCAGTGCGGGCTCGTGACGGGCGAGGGTTCTGACGGGCTTCTCTCCTTCCTGCCTCCACAGCCGCCACCTACACCCAGATCCAGCCTCACACCCTCCTGCACCAGCAGCTCCAGCAGAACAAGCTGGTGATCCAGCAGCAGCACCTGGCCATCCACCAGCAGCACCGGCAGTCACAGCTGGCCCAGCTCCACCTCTCGCAGGCCCCGTCGGCCCCCCACGCTCAGACCCTGGTCGTCCAGCCTCTCAGCCAGGCCCCGGTCCAGAAGCAGGCCCCGCCGCAGGTCGAGGCCCAGAAGGCGGTCCAGGCCGAGCCCTTAAAACAGGCCCCGGCCCAGCCCGAGGCCCAGGCGCCGCCGGAGGGCCAGAAGCAGGGCCTGAAGCAGGTCCAGGCCCAGCCCGAAGCCCTGAAACTGGTGCCAGCCCAGCCGGAAGCCCTGGCCCAGTCGGAGGCCCAGAAGCCCACCCTGAAGCAGGCCCCTGCCCAAACTGAGGCCTCGAAGCAGGCCCAGACACAGCTGGAGCCGCCAAAGCAAGTGCAGGCCCCGGCCGAGGCCTGCAGCGCGCCCCAGAAGCAGGCCACAGCCGAGATCTGCCCCCGACAGGCCTTGGGTAAGGCCCTGCCAGTGAAAGCCCAGGCCACGGCCCCCTCCTCCTCCACCGCCTCCTCCTCCTGCTCAGCCTCACTACCGGCCATAACCAAACCCGCTTCCGGGCTGGGAGTGGTGACGGCTGGGCAGGGGCAAGGGCTGGCCTCCTCGTCTGGGACCCCTGCCCCCTCCTCCTCCCCGGCCCCCGTACTGCAGAGCTCAGCCTCCACCCAGACGCCAGTGTCGGGCCTCAGCCCACAGGCCCAGGACTGGGCCCAGCCTCCGCCGGAACCAGGGTGTCCCCAGCTCCACCTCCCGGTGAGTATCGGGGGGGGAGGTTGGGGATCGGCTGTCTGTCTCCGTGGGTCAAAAGGGAAAGGGTGGGGAACGGTGGGACGATCGGCCGTGATTGAGGATTCACTGCTCAGAGGCCAGAGGCCTCGGTGAGGAGAGGCGGAGACTGCAGGCTCTTCAAAACAAGCCGGGTTTAAGCAGAGTGGCCACTGTGGGAGTGGGACAGCATTGAATGGGGAGTTGGGTAGCGTCCTGGGTAATCTCCTCTGCACCCTCTCTAATCCAGACAGCGTCCCGGTGAATCTCCTCTGCACCCTCTCTAATCCAGGCAGCATCCCGGTGAATCTCCTCTGCACCCTCTCTAATCCAGACAGCGTCCCGGTGAATCTCCTCCGCACCCTCTCTAATCCAGACAGCATCCCGGTGAATATCCTCCGCACCCTCTCTGATCCAGGCAGCGTCCCGGTGAATCTCCTCTGCACCCTCTCTAATCCAGACAGCGTCTCGGTGAATCTCCTCTGCACCCTCTCTCATCCAGACAGCGTCCCGCTGAATCTCCTCTGCACCCTCCCTAATCCAGACAGCATCCCGGTGAATCTCCTCCGCACCCTCCCTAATCCAGGCAGCATCCCGGTGAATCTCCTCCGCACCCTCTCTGATCCAGGCAGCGTCCCGGTGAATCTCCTCCGCACCCTCCCTAATCCAGGCAGAGTCCCGGTGAATCTCCTCTGCACCCTCTGTAATCCAGACAGCGTCCTGGTGAATCTCCTCTGCACCCTCTCTAATCCAGACAGCGTCCCGGTGAATCTCCTCCGCACCCTCCCTAATCCAGGCAGCGTCCCGGTGAATCTCCTCTGCACCCTCTCTGATCCAGGCAGCGTCCCGGTGAATCTCCTCTGCACCCTCTCTAATCCAGACAGCGTCCCGGTGAATCTCCTCTGCACCCTCTCTAATCCAGACAGCGTCCCGGTGAATCTCCTCTGCACCCTCTCTAATCCAGGCAGAGTCCCGGTGAATCTCCTCTGCACCCTCTCTGATCCAGACAGCGTCCCGGTGAATCTCCTCTGCACCGTCTCTAATCCAGACAGCATCAGCAAGGGTGAAGAGACCGAAGTTCGGGGAGGGGGGCGGAGGTCAGGGGTCGGGTGAGTAACTTCTCCGTGCTCGTTCCCTTGCCAGCTGAAGTCGGCCGTGAAACGGAAGGCGGAGGACGAGGAGGAGGAGGTGGAATTCCCAAACCTGGGACCGCCGGAGCTGAGTCCGAACCTCAGCAGCGGCCAGGATCTCAAACAGTCGTCTGCAGGTCCATGACGGGCGGGGGGAGGGAGACGGGGGTGAGGGGAGGGGGTGGGGAGAGGAAGGTGAGGGGAGGGGGTAGGGAGATGAGGGGGAGGGGTCAGGGAGTGAGCGGGGAGGGAGTGATCATCATCATAGATGAGTTCAGCCCAGGAACCGGCCATTCGGCCCACAATGCTGTGCCGTCCCAGCTGAAAATCAAATCTGAAACTCCCGAACTCTGATTCCACCCCCCCACCTACACCCTGTCGACACCCCTCCACCTTCCTCACATCCCTGTGCCCCTCCAAACGTCCCTCAAAAGCCTCCAATGTGTTTGCCTCCCCACACCCCAGGCAGAGCGTTTCCAGACACCCACCACTCTCTGGGTAAAAAAAACTTACCCCTCACATCCCCCCACCGCACCTTCAATACCTGCCCCCCCCCCCCCCCCCCCCCAGTGTTAGAGATTTCAACCCCCGGGGAACAGATACTCTCTGCCCGCTCTGTCTGTGCCTCCCACAATCTTGTAAACCTCTCTCCGATCTCCCCTCGGCCTCCGTCGCTCCGGAGGAAACAGCCCAAGTTTCCCCGGCCTCCCGTGAGAGCACGGGCCCTCCGAACCGGGCAGGATCCCGGTGACCCTCTTCTGCCCCCTCCCCGAAGCCCCGACACCCTTCCTGCAGAGGGGCGGCTAGGGCCGGGTGCGATTCTCCGGACGGGGCCCCGCCGTTCCAACGTCACCTCCTGACTTTTGAACTCGATGCCCCGACTAACAGAAGCCCTCGGCCTTCTGAACCGCCGTCTCGGCCCGCGGAGCCGCTTCCGGGGAGCTGAGACCTCGGACCCCAACATAGGATGCAGAGCCGCTCTCGGCCTGTGGGGCCACTTGCTGGGATCCCGCCCTCATTCTCCTGAACTCCAGGGAATGCAGCCCAAGAGCTGCCGGACGGTCCTCGTACGGTAACCCTTTCATTCCTGGAATTACAGACGTTTACACTATGCGCTGGCAGTATTGTGAAGGACCCCACGCGCCCCACGAATCTTCTCTGAACCCTCTTCAATGTCAGCACATCCTTTCCACAAAAAGGAGCCCAAAACTGCACACGGTACCCCAAGTGTGGTCTCACGAGGGCCTCACAGAGCCTCAACATCGCATCCCTGCTCCTGTACTCTATTCCTCTAGAAATGAATGCCAACGTCTCATTCGCCTTCTTCACCACCGACTCAACCTGGAGGTCAACCTTTAGGGTATCCTGCACAAGTCCCTTTGCATCTCTGCGTTTTGAATTCTCTCCCCACCTAAATAATAGTCCGCCACTCCACCTGTCAGGTTAATGAGTCATGGTATATTGTCCCGTGATTAGTCTCACATTCACAGGCCTGCTGCACACGTCAGCTTTTGTCGACTAAACTTCACAATAAACAAATGATCAATATTGATTATTTTTGAACAGATTTTTTTAACATATCGGCGCATCATATCTGCTCTGCCATTCTGTCCCCCTGCCTTCTCCCTGTAACCTTGGACACCCTCAGTGATCAAGAACTTATCAACTTCTGCTTTAAATATACCCCAGGGCTTCACCTCCATCTGTCTGTGGCAGCAAATTCCACTGATTCACCAGCCTCTGGCGAAAGAAATTCCACCTCATCTCTTTTCTAAATGGACGTCCATCTATTCTGAGGCTGTGAACTCTGGTCCTAGACTCCCCCACTACAGGAAACATCCTCTCCACATCCACTCTATTTGTGTCCTCTGGTCCTAGACTCCCCCACTATAGGAAACATCCTCTCCACATCCACTCTATCTGTGTCCTCTGGTCCTAGACTCCCCCACTACAGGAAACATCCTCTCCACATCCACTCTATCTGTGTCCTCTGGTCCTAGACTCCCCCACTACAGGAAACATCCTCTCCACATCCACTCTATCTGTGTCCTCTGGTCCTAGACTCCCCCACTATAGGAAACATCCTCTCCACATCCACTCTATCTGTGTCCTCTGGTCCTAGACTCCCCCACTACAGGAAACATCCTCTCCACATCCACTCTATCTGTGTCCTCTGGTCCTAGACTCCCCAACTATAGGAAACATCCTCTCCACATCCACTCTATCTGTGTCCTCTGGTCCTAGACTCCTCCACTATAGGAAACATCCTCTCCACATCCACTCTATCTGTGTCCTCTGGTCCTAGACTCCCCCACTATAGGAAACATCCTCTCCACATCCACTCTATCTGTGTCCTCTGGTCCTAGACTCCCCAACTATAGGAAACATCCTCTCCACATCCACTCTATCCGTGTCCTCTGGTCGTAGATTCTCTCACTACAGGAAACATCCTCTCCACATCCACTCTATCTGTGTCCTCTGGTCCTAGACTCCCCAACTATAGGAAACATCCTCTCCACATCCACTCTATCCGTGTCCTCTGGTCGTAGATTCTCTCACTACAGGAAACAACCTCTTCTGTAGGCCTTTCAATATGCAATAGGTTTCACCCCCACTGTTAACCTTCCTGGGATTATCCTCGGGAAGTGGAAGGGAGAAGGTGGGAGAAGAGACTGCTGCAGGACGAGGTCGAGACCACCATCTCCGTGTCCTCTGCAGGCAAGACGGATTCGATTCACTCAGGGCCACCAGTCCTCACCTCCGTCAACAGCCTCCTGAAGGTGAATCGTCACGTGGGAGACAGCAAACCGCCCCAGGCCATCGTCAAGCCTCACATTCTCACCCACGTCATTGAAGGGTTCGTCATACAGGAGGGAGCCGAACCCTTCCCGGTGAGTAAATAATGTCCCGTCCCATCACACTCTCCCGGGGTCAGACACAGAGTGAATCTCCCTCCACACCGTCCCATCACGCACTCCCGGGGTCAGACACAGAGTGAATCTCCCTCCACACCGTCCCATCACACACTCCCGGGGTCAGACACAGAGTGAATCTCCCTCCACACCGTCCCATCACACACTCCCGGGGTCAGACACAGAGTGAATCTCCCTCCACACCGTCCCATCACACACTCCCGGGGTCAGACACAGAGTGAATCTCCCTCCACACCGTCCCATCACACACTCCCGGGGTCAGACACAGAGTGAATCTCCCTCCACACCGTCCCATCACACTCCCGGGGTCAGACACAGAGTGAATCTCCCTCCACAGCGTCCCATCACACACTCCCGGGGTCAGACACAGAGTGAATCTCCCTCCACACCGTCCCATCACACACTCCCGGGGTCAGACACAGAGTGAATCTCCCTCCCCACTGTCCCATCACACACTCCCGGGGTCGGAGACAGAGTGAATCTCCCTCCACACCGTCCCATCACACACTCCCGGGGTCAGACACAGAGAGAATCTCCCTCCACACCGTCCCATCACACACTCCCGGGGTCAGACACAGAGTGAATCTCCCTCCACACCGTCCCATCACACACTCCCGGGGTCAGACACAGAGTGAATCTCCCTCCACACCGTCCCATCACACACTCCCGGGGTCAGACACAGAGTGAATCTCCCTCCACACCGTCCCATCACACACTCCCGGGGTCAGACACAGAGTGAATCTCCCTCCACACCGTCCCATCACACACTCCCGGGGTCAGACACAGAGTGAATCTCCCTCCCCACTGTCCCATCACACACTCCCGGGGTCGGAGACAGAGTGAATCTCCCTCCACACCGTCCCATCACACACTCCCGGGGTCAGACACAGAGTGAATCTCCCTCCACACCGTCCCATCACACTCTCCCGGGGTCAGACACAGAGTGAATCTCCCTCCACACCGTCCCATCACACACTCCCGGGGTCAGACACAGAGTGAATCTCCCTCCACACCGTCCCATCACACACTCCCGGGGTCAGACACAGAGTGAATCTCCCTCCACACCGTCCCATCACACACTCCCGGGGTCAGACACAGAGTGAATCTCCCTCCACACCGTCCCATCACACTCTCCCGTGGTCAGACACAGAATGAACCACCCTCCACACCGTCCCATCACACACTCCCGGGGTCAGACACAGAGTGAATCTCCCTCCACACCGTCCCATCACACACTCCCGGGGTCAGACACAGAGTGATTCTCCCTCCACACCGTCCCATCACACACTCCCGGGGTCAGACACAGAGTGAATCTCCCTCCACACCGTCCCGTCCCACTCTCCCGGGGTCAGACACAGAGTGAATCTCCCTCCACACCATTCCATCACACACTCCCGGGGTCAGACACAGAGTGAATCTCCCTCCACACCGTCCCATCACACTCTCCCGGGGTCAGACACAGAGTGAATCTCCCTCCACACCGTCCGATCACACACTCCCGGGGTCAGACACAGAGTGAATCTCCCTCCACACCGTCCCATCACACTCTCCCGGGGTCAAACACAGTGTGAATCTCCCTCCACACCGTCCCATCACACACTTCCGGGGTCAGACACTGAGTGAATCTCCCTCCGCACCGTCCCATCACACACTCCCGGGGTCAGACACAGAGTGAATCTCCCTCCACACACTCCCGGGGTCAGACACAGAGTGAATCTCCCTCCACACCGTCCCATCACACACTCCCGGGGTCAGGCACAGAGTGAATCTCCCTCCACACCGTCCCATCACACACTCCCGGGGTCAGACACAGAGTGAATCTCCCTCCACACACTCCCGGGGTCAGACACAGAGTGAATCTCCCTCCACACCGTCCCATCACACACTCCCGGGGTCAGACACAGAGTGAATCTCCCTCCGCACCGTCCCATCACACACTCCCGGGGTCAGACACAGAGTGAATCTCCCTCCACACACTCCCGGGGTCAGACACAGAGAGAATCTCCCTCCGCACCGTCCCATCACACACTCCCGGGGTCAGACACAGAGTGAATCTCCCTCCACACCGTCCCATCACACACTCCCGGGGTCAGATACAGAGTGAATCTCCCTCCACACCGTCACATCACACACTCCCGGGGTCAGACACAGAGTGAATCTCCCTCCACACCGTCCCATCACACTCTCCCGGGGTCAGACACAGAGTGAATCTCCCTCCACACCGTCCCATCACACAATCCCGGGGTCAGACACAGAGTGAGTCTCCCTCCACACCGTCCCATCACACACTCCCGGGGTCAGACACAGAGTGAATCTCCCTCCACACCGTCCCATCACACACTCCCGGGGTCAGACACACAGTGCAACTCCCTCCACACCGTCCCATCACACACTCCCGGGGTCAGACACAGAGTGAATCTCCCTCCACACCGTCCCATCACACACTCCTGGGGTCAGACACAGAGTGAATCTCCCTCCACACCGTCCCATCACACACTCCTGGGGTCAGACACAGAGTGAATCTCCCTCCACACCGTCCCATCACACACTCCCGGGGTCAGACACAGAGTGAATCTCCCTCCACACCGTCCCATCACACACTCCCGGGGTCAGACACACACTGAATCTCCCTCCACACCGTCACATCACACACTCCCGGGGTCAGACACAGAGTGAATCTCCCTCCACACCGTCCCCTCACACACTCCCGGGGTCAGACACAGAGTGAATCTCCCTCCGCACCGTCCCATCACACACTCCCGGGGTCAGACACAGTGTGAATCTCCATCCACACCGTCCCATCACACACTCCCGGGGTCAGACACAGAGTGAATCTCCCTCCAGACCGTCCCATCACACACTCCCGGGGTCAGACACAGAGTGAATCTCCCTCCACACCGTCCCATCACACACTCCCGGGGTCAGACACAGAGTGAATCTCCCTCCACACCGTCCCATCACACACTCCCGGGGTCAGACACAGAGTGAATCTCCCTCCACACACTCCCGGGGTCAGACACAGAGTGAATCTCCCTCCACACCGTCCCATCACACACTCCCGGGGTCAGACACAGAGTGAATCTCCCTCCACACCGTCCCATCACACACTCCCGGGGTCAGACACAGAGTGAATCTCCCTCCACACACCCCCGGGGTCAGACACAGAGTGAATCTCCCTCCACACCGTCCCATCACACACTCCCGGGGTCAGACACAGAGTGAATCTCCCTCCGCACCGTCCCATCACACACTCCCGGGGTCAGACACAGAGTGAATCTCCCTCCACACACTCCCGGGGTCAGACACAGAGAGAATCTCCCTCCGCACCGTCCCATCACACACTCCCGGGGTCAGACACAGAGTGAATCTCCCTCCACACCGTCCCATCACACACTCCCGGGGTCAGATACAGAGTGAATCTCCCTCCACACCGTCACATCACACACTCCCGGGGTCAGACACAGAGTGAATCTCCCTCCACACCGTCCCATCACACTCTCCCGGGGTCAGACACAGAGTGAATCTCCCTCCACACCGTCGCATCACACAATCCCGGGGTCAGACACAGAGTGAGTCTCCCTCCACACCGTCCCATCACACACTCCCGGGGTCAGACACAGAGTGAATCTCCCTCCACACCGTCCCATCACACACTCCCGGGGTCAGACACACAGTGCAACTCCCTCCACACCGTCCCATCACACACTCCCGGGGTCAGACACAGAGTGAATCTCCCTCCACACCGTCCCATCACACACTCCTGGGGTCAGACACAGAGTGAATCTCCCTCCACACCGTCCCATCACACACTCCTGGGGTCAGACACAGAGTGAATCTCCCTCCACACCGTCCCATCACACACTCCCGGGGTCAGACACAGAGTGAATCTCCCTCCACACCGTCCCATCACACACTCCCGGGGTCAGACACACACTGAATCTCCCTCCACACCGTCACATCACACACTCCCGGGGTCAGACACAGAGTGAATCTCCCTCCACACCGTCCCCTCACACACTCCCGGGGTCAGACACAGAGTGAATCTCCCTCCGCACCGTCCCATCACACACTCCCGGGGTCAGACACAGTGTGAATCTCCATCCACACCGTCCCATCACACACTCCCGGGGTCAGACACAGAGTGAATCTCCCTCCACACCGTCCCATCACACACTCCTGGGGTCAGACACAGAGTGAATCTCCCTCCACACCGTCCCATCACACACTCCTGGGGTCAGACACAGAGTGAATCTCCCTCCACACCGTCCCATCACACACTCCCGGGGTCAGACACAGAGTGAATCTCCCTCCACACCGTCCCATCACACACTCCCGGGGTCAGACACACACTGAATCTCCCTCCACACCGTCACATCACACACTCCCGGGGTCAGACACAGAGTGAATCTCCCTCCACACCGTCCCCTCACACACTCCCGGGGTCAGACACAGAGTGAATCTCCCTCCGCACCGTCCCATCACACACTCCCGGGGTCAGACACAGTGTGAATCTCCATCCACACCGTCCCATCACACACTCCCGGGGTCAGACACAGAGTGAATCTCCCTCCAGACCGTCCCATCACACACTCCCGGGGTCAGACACAGAGTGAATCTCCCTCCACACCGTCCCATCACACACTCCCGGGGTCAGACACAGAGTGAATCTCCCTCCACACCGTCCCATCACACACTCCCGGGGTCAGACACAGAGTGAATCTCCTTCCACACCGTCCCATCACACACTCCCGGGGTCAGACACAGAGTGAATCTCCCTCCACACCGTCCCATCACACACTCCCGGGGTCGGACACAGAGTGAATCTCCCTCCACACCGTCCCATCACACACTCCCGGGGTCAGAAACAGAGTGAATCTCCCTCCACACCGTCCCATCACACACTCCTGGGGTCAGACACAGAGTGAATCTCCCTCCAGACCGTCCCATCGCACACTCCCGGGGTCAGACACAGAGTGAATCTCCCTCCACACCGTCCCATCACACACTCCCAGGGTTGGATACGTTAATGTTATAGTCTGATCCCTTTGCCTCTCCACTCTCTCCGCTAGGTTGACTCAGCCCGTGACCAGGGAAATGCCAAGCAGAAAACGCAGGAGCCCCCGGTTCTCCAACCGGAGACACAAATCAGCTCCCCTCACCCCGAAACAGAGAATGTCCAGCCGCCAGGTACGTGTTTACCCCCCCACCGTTCCCTCCCAAACCCCTCTCCCCTCCCTCACCCTGACCCAGAGATCGTCCAGCAGTCAGGAACGTGTTTACCCCCACCGTCCCCTCCCAAACCCCTCTCCCCTCTCTCACCCTGACCCAGAGATCGTCCAGCAGTCAGGAACGTGTTTACCCCCCACCGTCCCCTCCCAAACCCCTCTCCCCTCCCTAACCCTGACCCAGAGATCGTCCAGCAGTCAGGAACGTGTTTACCCCCACCGTCCCCTCCCAAACCCCTCTCCCCTCTCTCACCCTGACCCAGAGATCGTCCAGCAGTCAGGAACGTGTTTACCCCCACCGTCCCCTCCCAAACCCCTCTCCCCTCTCTCACCCTGACCCAGAGATCGTCCAGCAGTCAGGTATACGTTTACCCCCCACCGTCCCCTCCCAAACCCCTCTCCCCTCTCTCACCCTGACCCAGAGATCGTCCAGCAGTCAGGAACGTGTTTACCCCCACCGTCCCCTCCGAAACCCCTCTCCCCTCTCTCACCCTGACCCAGAGATCGTCCAGCAGTCAGGAACGTGTTTACCCCCACCGTCCCCTCCCAAACCCCTCTCCCCTCTCTCACCCTGACCCAGAGATCGTCCAGCAGTCAGGAATGTGTTTACCCCCACCGTTCCCTCCCAAACCCCTCTCCCCTCTCTCAGCCTGACCCAGAGATCGTCCAGCAGTCAGGTATACGTTTACCCCCACCGTCCCCTCCCAAACCCCTCTCCCCTCTCTCACCCTGACCCAGAGATCGTCCAGCAGTCAGGTATACGTTTACCCCCCACCATCCCCTCCCAAACCCCTCTCCCCTCTCTCACCCTGACCCAGAGATCGTCCAGCAGTCAGGAACACGTTTACCCCCACCGTCCCCTCCCAAACCCCTCTCCCCTCTCTCACCCTGACCCAGAGATCGTCCAGCAGTCAGGTATACGTTTACCCCCCACCATCCCCTCCCAAACCCCTCTCCCCTCTCTCACCCTGACCCAGAGATCGTCCAGCAGTCAGGTATACGTTTACCCCCCACCGTCCCCTCCCAAACCCCTCTCCCCTCTCTCACCCTGACCCAGAGATCGTCCAGCAGTCAGGAACGTGTTTACCCCCACCGTCCCCTCCGAAACCCCTCTCCCTCTCTCACCCTGACCCAGAGATCGTCCAGCAGTCAGGAATACGTTTACCCCCCACCATCCCCTCCCAAACCACTCTCCCCTCTCTCACCCTGACCCAGAGATCGTCCAGCAGTCAGGAACACGTTTACCCCCCACCATCCCCTCCCAAACCCCTTTGAGGGGAGATGGGGTCCTGGTGGCCTTAACGGGAGAGGGGAGACGGGGTCCCGGTGGGTTTAACGGGAGAGGGGAGACAGGGTCCCGGTGGGTTTAACGGGAGAGGGGAGTCGGGGTCCCGGTGGGTTTAACGGGAGAGGGAGACGGGGTCCCGGTGGGTTTAAAGGGACTGGGAGGTGGGGTCCCGGTGGGTTTAACGGGAGAGGGGAGACGGGGTCCCGGTGGGTTTTAACGGGAGAGGGGAGACGGGGTCCCGGTGGGTTTAACGGGAGAGGGGAGACGGGGTCCCGGTGGGTTTAAAGGGACTAGGAGGTGGGGTCCCGGTGGGTTTAACGGGAGAGGGGAGACGGGGTCCCGGTGGGTTTAAAGGGACTGGGAGGAGGGTCCCGGTGGGTCTGAGGGAGCTGGAGCCTAGGTCCCACTCGGGCTTGACAGGAACGGGGGACGGGGTTCTGGTGTGAGAGGGGGATTGGTTAAATAGACAATACGTGCAGAAGTAGACCATTCGGCCCTTCCAGCCTGTACCGCCATTCTGAGATCATGGCTGATCATCTACTATCAATACCCGGTTCCTGCCTTGTCCCCATATCCCTTGATTCCCCTATCCATAAGATACCTACCTAGCTCCTTCTTGAAAGCATCCAGAGAATTGGCCTCCACTGCCTTCCGAGGCAGTGCATTCCACACCTCCACAACTCTCTGGGAGAAGAAGTTTCCCCCTTAACTCTGTCCTAAATGACCTACCCCTTATCTCAAACCATGCCCTCTGGTACTGGACTCTCCCAGCATCTGGAACATATTTCCTGCCTCTATCTTGCCCAATCCCTTAATAATCTTATGTTGCAATCAGATCCCCTCTCAATCTCCTTAATCCCAGCGTGTACAAGCCAGTCTCTCTGGACCTCTCTGCGTAAGACAGTCCGGAACATCCCAGGAATTAACCTGGTGAATCTATGCTGCACTTCCTCTACAGCCAGGATGTCCTTCCTTAACCCTGGAGACCAAAACTGTACACAATACTCCAGGTGTGGTCTCACCAGGGCTCTGTACAAATGCAAAAGGATTTCCTTGCTCTTGTACTCAATTCCCTTTGTAATAAAGGCCACCATTCCATTAGCCTTCTTCACTGCCTGCTGCACTTGCTCATTCACCTTCAGTGACTGATGAACAAGGACTCCGAGATCTCTTTGTATTTCTCCTTACCCAACTCTGCACTGTTCAGATAATAATCTGCCTTCCTGTTCTTACTCCCAAAGTGGATAACCTCACACTTATTCACATTAAACGCCATCTGCCACGTATCAGCCCACTCACCCAGCCTATCCAAGTCACCCTGAATTCTCCTAACATCCTCATCACATGTCACACTGCCACCCAGCTTAGTATCGTCAGCAAACTTGCTGCTGTTATTCTCAATGCCTTCATCTAAATCGTTGACGTAAATGGTAAAGAGCTGTGGTCCCAATACCGAGCCCTGTGGCACCCCACTAGTCACCACCTGCCATTCCGAGAAACACCCATTCACCGTTACCCTTTGCTTTCTATCTGCCAACCAGTTTTCTATCCATGTCAATATCTTCCCCCCAATGCCATGAGCTCTGATTTTACCCACCAATCTCCTATGTGGACCTTATCAAATTCCTTCTGAAAATCGAGGTGCACTATATCCGCTGGATCTCCCTTGTCTAACTTCCTGGTTACATCCTCGAAAAACTCCAACAGATTAGTCAAGCATGATTTGCCCTTGGTAAATCCATGCTGGCTCGGCCCAATCCTATCACTGCTATCGAGATATGCCACTATTTCATCCTTAATAATGGACTCTAGCATCTTCCCCACCACCGATGTCAGGCTGACAGGTCGATAGTTCTCTGTTTTCTCCCTTCCTCCTTTATTAAAATCTGGGATAACATTAGCCAGTCTCCAATCTTCAGGAACTGATCTTGAATCTAAAGAACATTGGAGAATGATACCAATGCATCCACAATTTCCAGGGCCACCTCCTTAGTACCCGAGGAGATTTGTGAGACTAAAGTGAGATTTGATTTCTGGTGAAGTCTCTCTCCCTCCACTCCCTCCCTCGCTCCCTCCTCCACCTGAACCACACCCCGAATTTCCCTCTCAACCACCTTCCAAAGGCTCCCTGACCCACGCCCCCGACCGCTTAACCCCCCCATGACCCCTGACACTGATGCCACTGACGGTGACCCTGTGTTCCAGGGTCGGAGGTCGGAGGGAGATGCTCCGGTGTGAGTTCTGCAGGTGCCTGGAACCGGCGGACAAGTTCAAGAGGTCAAAGCGCTTCTGCTCCATGGCCTGTGCCAAGAGGTGAGGGGTCAGGGTTCAGGGGCCAAGCTCGGTGATCCTCTCCCTGGCTCTGTCGGTTTACTCTCCGTCTTCCCATCGGAATATATCTTCCGTTCCACGATTCCACGCCCGCCTCCCGTCCGACCCGGACCCCGCCCGTCTCCCGGCCCGACCCGGACCCCGCCCATCTCCCGGCCCGACTCCGACCCCGCCCGTCTCCCGGCCCAACCCGTTCCCCGCCGTCTCCCGGCCCGACTCCGACCCCTCCCGACTCCGACCCCGCCCATCTCAATGTCCCACCCGGACCCCCGCCCGACCCAGACCCGCCTGTCTCCTCGGTCCATGTGTTCTCCTCTGGTCTGACTGTACCCGGTCCCGCAGGTACAACGTCAGCTGTCGGAAAGGTGTACGACGTTTCACCTGTCGAGCGTGTGGACCCCATGCCCAAGGAGGCAGTGACTCGCCTGGCCCGGAGATCGTCCCGAAGGGAGAGCGGCGAGGTTCTCCGGCCGCCCCTGCACAAGAGGCTCGCCAAGGTAACGTGTGAGGTCAGACTCAGATATCACTGGAGTTGATTACGGAGGGAGGGCGGGCATTCCCCGGAGAGTAGAGGTGACCTTCCAGAGGGGTATAAAACCACCAGGGGCACAGATAGGGTGAGTGTGAACAGTCCTTTTCCCCAGGGTCGGGGAATCGAGAACCAGAGGGTTAAGGTGAGGGGGGAGAGAGATTTAATAGGGACCCGAGGGGCAACTGTTTCCCCCAGAGGGTGGTCTGTCTGTGGAAGGAGCTGCCGGAGGAAGTGGTCGAGGCGGGTACATTAACGACACTCGGACAGGGACGCGGATAGGAAAGGTTTAGAGGGATACGGGTGGTCCGTCTGTGGAAGGAGCTGCCGGAGGAAGTGGTCGAGGCGGGTACATTAACGACACTTGGTCAGGGACACGGATAGGAAAGGTTTAGAGGGATACGGGTGGTCCGTCTGTGGAAGGAGCTGCCAGAGGAAGTGGTCGAGGCGGGTACATTAACGACACTCGGACAGGGACACGGATAGGAAAGGTTTAGAGGGATACGGGTGGTCCGTCTGTGGAAGGAGCTGCCGGAGGAAGTGGTCGAGGCGGGTACATTAACGACACTCGGACAGGGACACGGACAGGAAAGGTTCAGAGGGATACGGGTGGTCCGTCTGTGGAAGGAGCTGCCGGAGGAAGTGGTCGAGGCAGGTACATTAATGACACTCGGACAGGGACAGGGAAAGGAAAGGTTTAGAGGGATACGGGTGGTCCGTCTGTGGAAGGAGCTGCTGAGGAAGTGGTCGAGGCGGGTACATTAACGACACTCGGACAGGGACACGGACAGGAAAGGTTCAGAGGGGTACGGGTGGTCCGTCTGTGAAGGAGCTGCCGGAGGAAGTGGTCGAGGCGGGTACATTAACGACACTCGGACAGGGACGCGGATAGGAAAGGTTTAGAGGGATACGGGTGGTCCGTCTGTGGAAGGAGCTGCCGGAGGAAGTGGTCGAGGCGGGTACATTAATGACACTCGGACAGGGACACGGATAGGAAAGGTTTAGAGGGATACGGGTGGTCCATCTGTGCAAGGAGCTGCCGGAGGAAGTGGTCGAGGCGGGTACATTAACGACACTCGGACAGGGACACGGAGAGGAAAGGTTTAGAGGGATACGGGTGGTCCGTCTGTGGAAGGAGCTGCTGGAGGAAGTGGTCGAGGCAGGTACATTAACGACACTCGGACAGGGACACGGATAGGAAAGGTTCAGAGAGATACGGGTGGTCCGTCTGTGGAAGGAGTTGCCGGAGGAAGTGGTCGAGGCGGGTACATTAACGACACTCGGACAGGGACACGGATACGAAAGGTTTAGAGGGATACGGGTGGTCCGTCTGTGGAAGGAGCTGCCGGAGGAAGTGGTCGAGGCGGGTACATTAACGACACTCGGACAGGGACACGGATAGAAAAGGTTCAGAGGGATACGGGAGGGCACGGGCCCAGTGGCTGTGTGATCTGACCTCTCTCACCCCTCCCTCCCCGTCTCTTACCCGCTGGCAGGGCCTGGAGGAGTCGGGCCGGGCCTCCGACCTCAGCGGCTACGAGGAGGCGACCCCGCCCAGGGGGGCGGGAGGCTCCGAGCTGGGGGGGAGCCGGCGTGGGGCTGGTGACCGGGAATCCGGCCCTCTGGACGGTGCAACAGGTCCACGAGTTCATCTCCTCGCTGCCAGGTGAGATCGCTCGGCGCCCCCCCACCCCCCGACGGTGTGTGTGTGACCGTCCCCCTCTCCCCCACCCCCCGACGGTGTGTGTGTGTGACCGTCCCCCTCTCCCCCACCCCCCCGACGGTGTGTGTGTCGTCACACCGTTCCCCCTCTCCCCCACCCCCCGACGGTGTATGTGTCACACCGTCCCTCTCTCCCCCACCCTCCGACGGTGTGTGTGACCGTCCCCCTCTCCCCCACCCCCCGACGGTGTGTGTGTGTCACACCGTCCCTCTCTCCCCCCACCCCCCGACGGTGTGTGTGTGAGACCGTCCCCCCTCTCCCCCACCCCCCGACGGTGTGTGTCACACCGTCCCTCTCTCCCCCACCCCCCGACGGTGTGTGTGTGAGACCGTCCCCCCTCTCCCCCACCCCCCGACGGTGTGTGTCACACCGTCCCTCTCTCCCCCACCCCCCCGACGGTGTGTGTGTGACCGTCCCCCTCTCCCCCCACCCCCCGACGGTGTGTGTCACACCGTCCCCTCTCTCCCCCACCCCCCGACGGTGTGTGTGTGTGACCGTCCCTCTCTCCCCCACCCTCCGACGGTGTGTGTGTGACCGTCCCTCTCTCCCCCACCCCCCGACGGTGTGTGTGTGTCACACCGTCCCCCTCTCCCCCACCCCCCGACGGTGTGTGTGTGTGTGACCGTCCCCCTCTCCCCCACCCCCCCGACGGTGTGTGTGTGTGACCGTCCCCCCTCTCCCCCACCCCACGACGGTGTGTGTGTGTGACCGTCCCCCTCTCCCCCACCCCCCGACGGTGTGTGTGTGTGACCGTCCCCCTCTCCCCCACCCCCCCGACAGTGTGTGTGTGTGACCGTCCCCCTCTCCCCCACCCCCCCGACGGTGTGTGTGTGTGACCGTCCCCATCTCCCCCACCCCCCCGACGGTGTGTGTGTGTGACCGTCCCCCTCTCCCCCACCCTCCGACGGTGTGTGTGTGTGACCGTCCCCCTCTCCCCCACCCCCCCGACGGTGTGTGTGTCACACCGTCCCCCTCTCCCCCACCCCCCGACGGTGTGTGTGTGTCACACCGTCCCTCTCTCCCCCCACCCCCCGACGGTGTGTGTGTGTGACCGTCCCCCTCTCCCCCACCCCCCGACGGTGTGTGTGTGTGACCGTCCCCCTCTCCCCCAACCCCCGACGGTGTCTGTGTGTCACACCGTCCCCCTCTCCCCCACCCCCCCGACGGTGTGTGTGTGACCGTCCCTCTCCCCCCACCCCCCCGACGGTGTGTGTGTGTGACCGTCCCCCTCTCCCCCACCCCCCCGACGGTGTGTGTCACACCGTCCCCCTCTCCCCCCACCCCCCGACGGTGTGTGTGAGTGACCGTCCCCCCTCTCCCCCACCCCCCGACGGTGTGTGTGTGTCACACCGTCCCCTCTCCCCCACCCCCCGACGGTGTGTGTGTGTCACACCGTCCCCTCTCCCCCACCCCCCGACGGTGTGTGTGTGTGACCGTCCCCCTCTCCCCCACCCCCCGACGGTGTGTGTGTGACCGTCCCCCCCTCCCCCACCCCCCGACGGTGTGTGTGTGTGACCCGTCCCCCTCTCCCCCACCCCCCGACGGTGTGTGTGTGTCACACCGTCCCCTCTCTCCCCCACCCCCCGACGGTGTGTGTGTGTGACCGTCCCCTCTCTCCCCACCCCCCGACTGTGTGTGTGTGTGACCGTCCCTCTCTCCCCCACCCCCCGGCGGTGTGTGTGTGTCACACCGTCCCTCTCTCCCCCACCCCCCGACGGTGTGTGTGTGTGACCGTCCCTCTCTCCCCCACCCCCCGACGGTGTGTGTCACACCGTCCCCCCTCTCCCCCACCCCCCGACGGTGTGTGTGTGACCGTCCCACTCCCCCACCCCCCGACGGTGTGTGTGTGTGACCGTCCCCCTCTCCCCCACCCTCCGACGGTGTGTGTGTGTGACCGTCCCCCTCCGCCACCCTCCGACGGTGTGTGTGTGTGACCGTCCCCCCTCTCCCCCACCCCCCGACGGTGTGTGTGTGTGACCGTCCCTCTCCCCCACCCCCCGACGGTGTGTGTGTGACCGTCCCCCTCTCCCCCACCCCCCGACGGTGTCTGTGTGTGTGACCGTCCCCCTCTCCCCCACCCCCCGACGGTGTGTGTGTGTGACCGTCCCCCTCTCCCCCACCCCCCGACGGTGTGTGTGTCACACCGTCCCCCCTCTCCCCCACCCCCCGACGGTGTGTGTTTGACCGTCCCTCTCTCCCCCACCCCCCGACGGTGTGTGTGTGACCGTCCCTCTCTCCCCCACCCCCCCGACGGTGTGTGTGTGTCACACCGTCCCCCTCTCCCCCACCCCCCGACGGTGTGTGTGACCGTCCCCCTCTCCCCCCACCCCCCGACGGTGTGTGTGTCACACCGTCCCCCTCTCCCCCACCCCCCGACGGTGTGTGTGTGTCACACCGTCCCCCTCTCCCCCACCCCCCGACGGTGTGTGTGTGACCGTCCCTCTCCCCCACCCCCCGACGGTGTGTGTGTGTCACACCGTCCCCCTCTCCCCCACCCCCCGACGGTGTGTGTGTGTGACCGTCCCCCTCTCCCCACCCCCCGACGGTGTGTGTGTGACCGTCCCTCTCTCCCCCACCCCCCGACGGTGTGTGTGTGTGACCGTCCCTCTCTCCCCCACCCCCCGACGGTGTGTGTGTGTCACACCGTCCCCCTCTCCCCCACCCCCCGACGGTGTGTGTGTGTCACACCGTCCCCCTCTCCCCCACCCCGACGGTGTGTGTCACACCGTCCCCCTCTCCCCCACCCCCCGACGGTGTGTGTGTGTGACCGTCCCCCTCTCCCCCACCACCCGACGGTGTGTGTGTGTGACCGTCCCTCTCTCCCCCACCCCCCGACGGTGTGTGTGTCACACCGTCCCCCTCTCCCCCACCCCCCGACGGTGTGTGTGTCACACCGTCCCCCCTCTCCCCCACCCCCCGACGGTGTGTGTGTGTGACCGTCCCCCTCTCCCCCACCCCCCGACGGTGTGTGTGTGTGACCGTCCCCCTCTCCCCCACCCCCCGACGGTGTGTGTGTGTCACACCGTCCCCCCTCTCCCCCACCCCGACGGTGTGTGTCACACCATCCCCCTCTCCCCCACCCCCCGACGGTGTGTGTGTGTGACCGTCCCCCCTCTCCCCCACCCCCCGACGGTGTGTGTGTGTGACCGTCCCTCTCTCCCCCACCCCCCGACGGTGTGTGTGTGTGACCGTCCCCCTCTCCCCCACCCCCCGACGGTGTGTGTGTGTCACACCGTCCCCCTCTCCCCCACCCCCCGACGGTGTGTGTGTGTGACCGTCCCCCTCTCCCCCACCCCCCCGACGGTGTGTGTGTGTGACCGTCCCCCTCTCCCCCACCCCCCGACGGTGTGTGTGTGACCGTCCCTCTCTCCCCCACCCCCCGACGGTGTGTGTGTGTCACACCGTCCCTCTCTCCCCCCACCCCCCGATGGTGTGTGTGTGACCGTCCCTCTCTCCCCCACCCCCCGACGGTGTGTGTGTGACCGTCCCCCTCTCCCCCACCCCCCGACGGTGTGTGTGTGTCACACCGTCCCTCTCTCCCCCACCCCCCGATGGTGTGTGTGTGTGACCGTCCCCCTCTCCCCCACCCCCCGACGGTGTGTGTGTGACCGTCCCCCTCTCCCCCACCCCCCGACGGTGTGTGTCACACCGTCCCTCTCTCCCCCACCCCCCGACGGTGTGTGTGTGTGACCGTCCCCCTCTCCCCCACCCCCCGACGGTGTGTGTGTGTCACACCGTCCCCCTCTCCCCCACCCCCCGACGGTGTGTGTGTGTGACCGTCCCCCCCTCCCCCACCCCCCGACGGTGTGTGTGTGTGACCGTCCCCCTCTCCCCCACCCCCCGACGGTGTGTGTGTGTGAACGTCCCCCTCTCCCCCACCCCCCGACGGTGTGTGTGTGTGGACCGTCCCCCTCTCCCCCACCCCCCCGACGGTGTGTGTGTGTGACCGTCCCCCTCTCCCCCACCCCCCGACGGTGTGTGTGTGTGACCGTCCCTCTCCCCCACCCCCCGACGGTGTGTGTGTCTGACCGTCCCCCTCTCCCCCACCCCCCGACGGTGTGTGTGTGTGACCGTCCCCCTCTCCCCCACCCCCCGACGGTGTGTGTGTGTCACACCGTCCCCCTCTCCCCCACCCCCCGACGGTGTGTGTGTGACCGTCCCCCTCTCTCCCCCACCCCCCGGCGGTGTGTGTGTGTGACCGTCCCCCTCTCCCCCACCCCCCGACGGTGTGTGTGTGTCACACCGTCCCCCTCTCCCCCACCCCCCGACGGTGTGTGTGTGTGACCGTCCCCCCTCTCCCCCACCCCCCCGACGGTGTGTGTGTGTGACCGTCCCCCTCTCCCCCACCCCCCGACGGTGTGTGTGTGTGACCGTCCCTCTCCCCCACCCCCCGACGGTGTGTGTGTCTGACCGTCCCCCTCTCCCCCACCCCCCGACGGTGTGTGTGTGTGACCGTCCCCCTCTCCCCCACCCCCCGACGGTGTGTGTGTGTCACACCGTCCCCCTCTCCCCCACCCCCCGACGGTGTGTGTGTGACCGTCCCCCCTCTCCCCACCCCCCGGCGGTGTGTGTGTGTGACCGTCCCCCTCTCCCCCCACCCCCCGACGGTGTGTGTGTGTCACACCGTCCCCCTCTCCCCCACCCCCCGACGGTGTGTGTGTGTGACCGTCCCCCTCTCCCCCACCCCCCGACGGTGTGTGTGTGTGACCGTCCCCCTCTCCCCCACCCCCCGACGGTGTGTGTGTGTCACACCGTCCCCCTCTCCCCCACCCCCCGGCGGTGTGTGTGTGTGACCGTCCCCCTCTCCCCCACCCCCCCGGCAGTGTGTGTGTGTGACCGTCCCTCTCTCCCCACCCTCCGACGGTGTGTGTGTGTGTCACACCGTCCCCCTCTCCCCCACCCCCCGACGGTGTGTGTGTGACCGTCCCCCTCTCCCCCACCCCCCGACGGTGTGTGTGTGACCGTCCCTCTCTCCCCACCCCCCGGCGGTGTGTGTGTGTGACCGTCCCCCTCCCCCACCCCCCGACGGTGTGTGTGTGACCGTCCCCCTCTCCCCCACCCCCCCGACGGTGTGTGTGTGTGACCGTCCCTCTCTCCCCCACCCTCCGACGGTGTGTGTGTGTGACCGTCCCCCTCTCCCCCACCCCCCGACGGTGTGTGTGTGTCACACCGTCCCCCTCTCCCCCACCCCCGGCGGTGTGTGTCACACCGTCCCCCTCTCCCCCACCCCCCGACGGTGTGTGTGTGTGACCGTCCCCCTCTCCCCCCACCCCCCGACGGTGTGTGTGTGTGACCGTCCCTCTCTCCCACCCCCCGACGGTGTGTGTGTGTGACCGTCCCCCTCTCCCCCACCCCCCGACGGTGTGTGTGTGTCACACCGTCCCCCTCTCCCCCACCCCCCGACGGTGTGTGTGTGACCGTCCCCTCTCCCCCACCCCCCGACGGTGTGTGTGTGTGACCGTCCCCCTCTCCCCCACCCCCCGACGGTGTGTGTGTGACCGTCCCCCTCTCCCCCACCCCCCGACGGTGTGTGTGTGTGACCGTCCCCCTCTCCCCCACCCCCCGACGGTGTGTGTGTGTGACCGTCCCCCTCTCCCCCACCCCCCGACGGTGTGTGTGTGTGACCGTCCCTCTCTCCCCCACCCTCCGACGGTGTGTGTGTGTGACCGTCCCCCTCTCCCCCACCCCCCGACGGTGTGTGTGTCACACCGTCCCCCTCTCCCCCACCCCCCGACGGTGTGTGTGTGTGACCGTCCCTCTCTCCCCCACCCCCCGACGGTGTGTGTGTGTGACCGTCCCTCTCTCCCCCACCCCCCGACGGTGTGTGTGTGACCGTCCCCCTCTCCACCACCCCCCGACGGTGTGTGTGTGTGACCGTCCCCCTCTCCCCCACCCCCCGACCGTGTGTGTGTGTGACCGTCCCCCTCTCCCCCACCCCCCGACGGTGTGTGTGACCGTCCCCCTCTCCCCCACCCCCCGGCGGTGTGTGTGACCGTCCCCCTCCCCCCACCCCCCGGCGGTGTGTGTGTGTGACCGTCCCCCTCTCCCCCACCCCCCGACGGTGTGTGTGTGACCGTCCCCCTCTCCCCCACCCCCCGGCGGTGTGTGTGTGTGACCGTCCCCCTCTCCCCCACCCTCCGACGGTGTGTGTGTGACCGTCCCCCTCTCCCCCACCCTCCGACGGTGTGTGTGTGTCACACCGTCCCCCTCTCCCCCACCCCCCGGCGGTGTGTGTGTGTGACCGTCCCCCTCTCCCCCACCCTCCGACGGTGTGTGTGTGACCGTCCCCCTCTCCCCCCACCCTCCGACGGTGTGTGTGTGACCGTCCCCCTCTCCCCCACCCCCCGACGGTGTGTGTGTGTGACCGTCCCTCTCTCCCCCACCCCCCGACGGTGTGTGTGTGTGACCGTCCCCCTCTCCCCCACCCCCCGACGGTGTGTGTGTGCGACCGTCCCCCTCTCCCCCACCCCCCGACGGTGTGTGTGTGCGACCGTCCCCCTCTCCCCCACCCCCCGGCGGTGTGTGTCACACCGTCCCCCTCTCCCCCACCCCCCGACGGTGTGTGTGTGCGACCGTCCCCCTCTCCCCCACCCCCCGGCGGTGTGTGTCACACCGTCCCTCTCTCCCCCACCCCCCGACGGTGTGTGTGTGTGACCGTCCCCCTCTCCCCCACCCCCCGACGGTGTGTGTGTGTGACCGTCCCCCTCCCCCACCCCCCGACGGTGTGTGTGTGTGACCGTCCCCCTCTCCCCCACCCCCCGACGGTGTGTGTGTGTGACCGTCCCCCTCTCCCCCCACCCCCCGACGGTGTGTGTGTGTCACACCGTCCCCCCTCTCCCCCACCCCCCGGCGGTGTGTGTGTTTGACCGTCCCCCTCTCCCCCACCCCCCGACGGTGTGTGTCACACCGTCCCTCTCTCCCCCACCCCCCGACGGTGTGTGTGTGTGACCGTCCCCCTCTCCCCCACCCCCCGACGGTGTGTGTGTGTGACCGTCCCCCTCTCCCCCACCCCCCGACGGTGTGTGTGTGTGTCACACCGTCCCCCTCTCCCCCACCCTCCGACGGTGTGTGTGTGTCACACCGTCCCCCTCTCCCCCACCCCCCGACGGTGTGTGTGTGTGACCGTCCCCCTCTCCCCCACCCCCGACGGTGTGTGTGTGTGACCGTCCCTCTCTCCCCCACCCTCCGACGGTGTGTGTGTGTGACCGTCCCTCTCTCCCCCACCCCCCGACGGTGTGTGTGTGACCGTCCCCCTCTCCCCCACCCCCCGACGGTGTGTGTGTGTGACCGTCCCCCCTCTCCCCCACCCCCCGACGGTGTGTGTGTGTCACACCGTCCCCCTCTCCCCCACCCCCCCGACGGTGTGTGTGTGTGACCGTCCCCCTCTCCCCCACCCCCCGACGGTGTGTGTCACACCGTCCCCCTCTCCCCCACCCCCCGACTGTGTGTGTGTGTGACCGTCCCCCTCTCCCCCACCCCCCGACGGTGTGTGTGTGTGACCGTCCCCCTCTCCCCCACCCCACGACGGTGTGTGTGTGTGACCGTCCCCCTCTCCCCCACCCCCCGACGGTGTGTGTGTGTGACCGTCCCCCCTCTCCCCCACCCCCCGACGGTGTGTGTGTGTGACCGTCCCTCTCTCCCCCACCCTCCGACGGTGTGTGTGTGTGACCGTCCCCCTCTCCCCCACCCCCCGACGGTGTGTGTGTGTCACACCGTCCCCCTCTCCCCCACCCCCGGCGGTGTGTGTCACACCGTCCCCCTCTCCCCCACCCCCCGACGGTGTGTGTGTGTGACCGTCCCCCTCTCCCCCACCCCCCGACGGTGTGTGTGTGTGACCGTCCCTCTCTCCCACCCCCCGACGGTGTGTGTGTGTGACCGTCCCCCTCTCCCCCACCCCCCGACGGTGTGTGTGTGTCACACCGTCCCCCTCTCCCCCACCCCCCGACGGTGTGTGTGTGACCGTCCCTCTCTCCCCCACCCCCCGACGGTGTGTGTGTGTGACCGTCCCCCCTCTCCCCCACCCCCCGACGGTGTGTGTGTGACCGTCCCCCTCTCCCCCACCCCCCGACGGTGTGTGTGTGTGACCGTCCCCCTCTCCCCCACCCCCCCGACGGTGTGTGTGTGTGACCGTCCCCCTCTCCCCCACCCCCCGACGGTGTGTGTGTGTGACCGTCCCTCTCTCCCCCACCCTCCGACGGTGTGTGTGTGTGACCGTCCCCCTCTCCCCCACCCCCCGACGGTGTGTGTGTCACACCGTCCCCCTCTCCCCCACCCCCCCGACGGTGTGTGTGTGTGACCGTCCCTCTCTCCCCCACCCCCCGACGGCGTGTGTGTGTGACCGTCCCCCTCTCCCCCACCCTCCGACGGTGTGTGTGTGTGACCGTCCCCCTCTCCCCCACCCCCCGACGGTGTGTGTGTCACACCGTCCCCCTCTCCCCCACCCCCCCGACGGTGTGTGTGTGTCACACCGTCCCCCTCTCCCCCACCCCCCGACGGTGTGTGTGTGACCGTCCCTCTCTCCCCCCACCCCCCGACGGTGTGTGTGTGTGACCGTCCCCCCTCTCCCCCACCCCCCGACGGTGTGTGTGTGACCGTCCCCCTCTCCCCCACCCCCCGGCGGTGTGTGTGACCGTCCCCCTCCCCCCACCCCCCGGCGGTGTGTGTGTGTGACCGTCCCCCTCTCCCCCACCCCCCGACGGTGTGTGTGTGTGACCGTCCCTCTCTCCCCCACCCCCCGACGGTGTGTGTGTGTGACCGTCCCCCCTCTCCCCCACCCCCCGACGGTGTGTGTGTGCGACCGTCCCCCTCTCCCCCACCCCCCGACGGTGTGTGTGTGCGACCGTCCCCCTCTCCCCCACCCCCCGGCGGTGTGTGTCACACCGTCCCCCTCTCCCCCACCCCCCGACGGTGTGTGTGTGCGACCGTCCCCCTCTCCCCACCCCCCGGCGGTGTGTGTCACACCGTCCCTCTCTCCCCCACCCCCCCGACGGTGTGTGTGTGTGACCGTCCCCCTCTCCCCCACCCCCCGACGGTGTGTGTGTGTGACCGTCCCCCTCCCCCACCCCCCGACGGTGTGTGTGTGTGACCGTCCCCCTCTCCCCCACCCCCCGACGGTGTGTGTGTGTGACCGTCCCCCTCTCCCCCACCCCCCGACGGTGTGTGTGTGTCACACCGTCCCCCTCTCCCCCACCCCCCGGCGGTGTGTGTGTTTGACCGTCCCCCCTCTCCCCCCACCCCCCGACGGTGTGTGTCACACCGTCCCCTCTCTCCCCCACCCCCCGACGGTGTGTGTGTGTGACCGTCCCCCTCTCCCCCACCCCCCGACGGTGTGTGTGTGTGACCGTCCCCCTCTCCCCCACCCCCCGACGGTGTGTGTGTGTGTCACACCGTCCCCCTCTCCCCCACCCTCCGACGGTGTGTGTGTGTCACACCGTCCCCCTCTCCCCCACCCCCCGACGGTGTGTGTGTGTGACCGTCCCCCTCTCCCCCACCCCGACGGTGTGTGTGTGTGACCGTCCCTCTCTCCCCCACCCTCCGACGGTGTGTGTGTGTGACCGTCCCTCTCTCCCCCACCCCCCGACGGTGTGTGTGTGACCGTCCCCCTCTCCCCCCACCCCCCGACGGTGTGTGTGTGTGACCGTCCCCCCTCTCCCCCCACCCCCCGACGGTGTGTGTGTGTGTCACACCGTCCCCCTCTCCCCCACCCCCCGACGGGTGTGTGTGTGTGACCGTCCCCCTCTCCCCCACCCCCCGACGGTGTGTGTCACACCGTCCCCCCTCTCCCCCACCCCCCGACTGTGTGTGTGTGTGACCGTCCCCCCTCTCCCCCCGACCCCCCGACGGTGTGTGTGTGACCGTCCCCCTCTCCCCCACCCCCCGACGGTGTGTGTGTGACCGTCCCCCTCTCCCCCACCCCCCGACGGTGTGTGTGTGTGACCGTCCCCCTCTCCCCCACCCCCCGCGGTGTGTGTGTGACCGTCCCCCTCTCCCCCACCCCCCGACGGTGTGTGTGTGACCGTCCCCACTCCCACTCCCCCACCCCCCGACGGTGTGTGTCACACCGTCCCCCTCTCCCCCACCCCCCGACGGTGTGTGTGTGTGACCGTCCCCCTCTCCCCCCACCCCCCGACGGTGTGTGTGTCGACACCGTCCCCCTCTCCCCCACCCCCCCGACGGTGTGTGTGTGTCACACCGTCCCCCTCCTCTCCCCCACCCCCCGACGGTGTGTGTGTGTGACCGTCCCCCTCTCCCCCACCCCCCGACGGTGTGTGTGTGTGACCGTCCCCCTCTCCCCCACCCCCCGACGGTGTGTGTGTGCACACCGTCCCCCTCTCCCCCACCCCCCGACGGTGTGTGTGTCGTGTGACCGTCCCCCTCTCCCCCACCCCCCGACGGTGTGTGTGTGTGACCGTCCCCCTCTCCCCCACCCCCCGACGGTGTGTGTGTGTGACCGTCCCCTCTCTCCCCCACCCCCCGACGGTGTGTGTGTGTGACCGTCCCCCTCTCCCCCACCCCCCCGACGGTGTGTGTGTGTGACCGTCCCCCCTCTCCCCCACCCCCCGACGGTGTGTGTGTGTGACCGTCCCCTCTCTCCCCCACCCCCCGACGGTGTGTGTGTGTCACACCGTCCCCCTCTCCCCCACCCCCCGACGGTGTGTGTGTGTGACCGTCCCCCTCTCCCCCACCCCCCGACGGTGTGTGTGTGTGACCGTCCCCCCTCTCCCCCACCCCCCGACGGTGTGTGTGTGTGACCCGTCCCCCTCTCCCCCCCCCCCGACGGTGTGTGTGTGTGACCGTCCCCCTCTCCCCCACCCCCCCGACGGTGTGTGTGTGTGACCGTCCCCCCTCTCCCCCCACCCCCCGACGGGTGTGTGTGTGTGACCGTCCCCCTCTCCCCCACCCCCGACGGTGTGTGTGTGTGACCGTCCCCTCTCTCCCCCGACCCCCCGACGTGTGTGTGTGTGACCGTCCCCCTCTCCCCCACCCCCCGACGGTGGGTGTGGTGACCGTCCCCTCCCTGT